>NC_091043.1:0-5000 GCF_041296385.1 Aphelocoma coerulescens | reverse complement strand
AGGGTTAGGGTTAGGGTTAGGGTTAGGGTTAGGGTTAGGGTTAGGGTTAGGGTTAGGGTTAGGGTTAGGGTTAGGGTTAGGGTTAGGGTTAGGGTTAGGGTTAGGGTTAGGGTTAGGGTTAGGGTTAGGGTTAGGGTTAGGGTTAGGGTTAGGGTTAGGGTTAGGGTTAGGGTTAGGGTTAGGGTTAGGGTTAGGGTTAGGGTTAGGGTTAGGGTTAGGGTTAGGGTTAGGGTTAGGGTTAGGGTTAGGGTTAGGGTTAGGGTTAGGGTTAGGGTTAGGGTTAGGGTTAGGGTTAGGGTTAGGGTTAGGGTTAGGGTTAGGGTTAGGGTTAGGGTTAGGGTTAGGGTTAGGGTTAGGGTTAGGGTTAGGGTTAGGGTTAGGGTTAGGGTTAGGGTTAGGGTTAGGGTTAGGGTTAGGGTTAGGGTTAGGGTTAGGGTTAGGGTTAGGGTTAGGGTTAGGGTTAGGGTTAGGGTTAGGGTTAGGGTTAGGGTTAGGGTTAGGGTTAGGGTTAGGGTTAGGGTTAGGGTTAGGGTTAGGGTTAGGGTTAGGGTTAGGGTTAGGGTTAGGGTTAGGGTTAGGGTTAGGGTTAGGGTTAGGGTTAGGGTTAGGGTTAGGGTTAGGGTTAGGGTTAGGGTTAGGGTTAGGGTTAGGGTTAGGGTTAGGGTTAGGGTTAGGGTTAGGGTTAGGGTTAGGGTTAGGGTTAGGGTTAGGGTTAGGGTTAGGGTTAGGGTTAGGGTTAGGGTTAGGGTTAGGGTTAGGGTTAGGGTTAGGGTTAGGGTTAGGGTTAGGGTTAGGGTTAGGGTTAGGGTTAGGGTTAGGGTTAGGGTTAGGGTTAGGGTTAGGGTTAGGGTTAGGGTTAGGGTTAGGGTTAGGGTTAGGGTTAGGGTTAGGGTTAGGGTTAGGGTTAGGGTTAGGGTTAGGGTTAGGGTTAGGGTTAGGGTTAGGGTTAGGGTTAGGGTTAGGGTTAGGGTTAGGGTTAGGGTTAGGGTTAGGGTTAGGGTTAGGGTTAGGGTTAGGGTTAGGGTTAGGGTTAGGGTTAGGGTTAGGGTTAGGGTTAGGGTTAGGGTTAGGGTTAGGGTTAGGGTTAGGGTTAGGGTTAGGGTTAGGGTTAGGGTTAGGGTTAGGGTTAGGGTTAGGGTTAGGGTTAGGGTTAGGGTTAGGGTTAGGGTTAGGGTTAGGGTTAGGGTTAGGGTTAGGGTTAGGGTTAGGGTTAGGGTTAGGGTTAGGGTTAGGGTTAGGGTTAGGGTTAGGGTTAGGGTTAGGGTTAGGGTTAGGGTTAGGGTTAGGGTTAGGGTTAGGGTTAGGGTTAGGGTTAGGGTTAGGGTTAGGGTTAGGGTTAGGGTTAGGGTTAGGGTTAGGGTTAGGGTTAGGGTTAGGGTTAGGGTTAGGGTTAGGGTTAGGGTTAGGGTTAGGGTTAGGGTTAGGGTTAGGGTTAGGGTTAGGGTTAGGGTTAGGGTTAGGGTTAGGGTTAGGGTTAGGGTTAGGGTTAGGGTTAGGGTTAGGGTTAGGGTTAGGGTTAGGGTTAGGGTTAGGGTTAGGGTTAGGGTTAGGGTTAGGGTTAGGGTTAGGGTTAGGGTTAGGGTTAGGGTTAGGGTTAGGGTTAGGGTTAGGGTTAGGGTTAGGGTTAGGGTTAGGGTTAGGGTTAGGGTTAGGGTTAGGGTTAGGGTTAGGGTTAGGGTTAGGGTTAGGGTTAGGGTTAGGGTTAGGGTTAGGGTTAGGGTTAGGGTTAGGGTTAGGGTTAGGGTTAGGGTTAGGGTTAGGGTTAGGGTTAGGGTTAGGGTTAGGGTTAGGGTTAGGGTTAGGGTTAGGGTTAGGGTTAGGGTTAGGGTTAGGGTTAGGGTTAGGGTTAGGGTTAGGGTTAGGGTTAGGGTTAGGGTTAGGGTTAGGGTTAGGGTTAGGGTTAGGGTTAGGGTTAGGGTTAGGGTTAGGGTTAGGGTTAGGGTTAGGGTTAGGGTTAGGGTTAGGGTTAGGGTTAGGGTTAGGGTTAGGGTTAGGGTTAGGGTTAGGGTTAGGGTTAGGGTTAGGGTTAGGGTTAGGGTTAGGGTTAGGGTTAGGGTTAGGGTTAGGGTTAGGGTTAGGGTTAGGGTTAGGGTTAGGGTTAGGGTTAGGGTTAGGGTTAGGGTTAGGGTTAGGGTTAGGGTTAGGGTTAGGGTTAGGGTTAGGGTTAGGGTTAGGGTTAGGGTTAGGGTTAGGGTTAGGGTTAGGGTTAGGGTTAGGGTTAGGGTTAGGGTTAGGGTTAGGGTTAGGGTTAGGGTTAGGGTTAGGGTTAGGGTTAGGGTTAGGGTTAGGGTTAGGGTTAGGGTTAGGGTTAGGGTTAGGGTTAGGGTTAGGGTTAGGGTTAGGGTTAGGGTTAGGGTTAGGGTTAGGGTTAGGGTTAGGGTTAGGGTTAGGGTTAGGGTTAGGGTTAGGGTTAGGGTTAGGGTTAGGGTTAGGGTTAGGGTTAGGGTTAGGGTTAGGGTTAGGGTTAGGGTTAGGGTTAGGGTTAGGGTTAGGGTTAGGGTTAGGGTTAGGGTTAGGGTTAGGGTTAGGGTTAGGGTTAGGGTTAGGGTTAGGGTTAGGGTTAGGGTTAGGGTTAGGGTTAGGGTTAGGGTTAGGGTTAGGGTTAGGGTTAGGGTTAGGGTTAGGGTTAGGGTTAGGGTTAGGGTTAGGGTTAGGGTTAGGGTTAGGGTTAGGGTTAGGGTTAGGGTTAGGGTTAGGGTTAGGGTTAGGGTTAGGGTTAGGGTTAGGGTTAGGGTTAGGGTTAGGGTTAGGGTTAGGGTTAGGGTTAGGGTTAGGGTTAGGGTTAGGGTTAGGGTTAGGGTTAGGGTTAGGGTTAGGGTTAGGGTTAGGGTTAGGGTTAGGGTTAGGGTTAGGGTTAGGGTTAGGGTTAGGGTTAGGGTTAGGGTTAGGGTTAGGGTTAGGGTTAGGGTTAGGGTTAGGGTTAGGGTTAGGGTTAGGGTTAGGGTTAGGGTTAGGGTTAGGGTTAGGGTTAGGGTTAGGGTTAGGGTTAGGGTTAGGGTTAGGGTTAGGGTTAGGGTTAGGGTTAGGGTTAGGGTTAGGGTTAGGGTTAGGGTTAGGGTTAGGGTTAGGGTTAGGGTTAGGGTTAGGGTTAGGGTTAGGGTTAGGGTTAGGGTTAGGGTTAGGGTTAGGGTTAGGGTTAGGGTTAGGGTTAGGGTTAGGGTTAGGGTTAGGGTTAGGGTTAGGGTTAGGGTTAGGGTTAGGGTTAGGGTTAGGGTTAGGGTTAGGGTTAGGGTTAGGGTTAGGGTTAGGGTTAGGGTTAGGGTTAGGGTTAGGGTTAGGGTTAGGGTTAGGGTTAGGGTTAGGGTTAGGGTTAGGGTTAGGGTTAGGGTTAGGGTTAGGGTTAGGGTTAGGGTTAGGGTTAGGGTTAGGGTTAGGGTTAGGGTTAGGGTTAGGGTTAGGGTTAGGGTTAGGGTTAGGGTTAGGGTTAGGGTTAGGGTTAGGGTTAGGGTTAGGGTTAGGGTTAGGGTTAGGGTTAGGGTTAGGGTTAGGGTTAGGGTTAGGGTTAGGGTTAGGGTTAGGGTTAGGGTTAGGGTTAGGGTTAGGGTTAGGGTTAGGGTTAGGGTTAGGGTTAGGGTTAGGGTTAGGGTTAGGGTTAGGGTTAGGGTTAGGGTTAGGGTTAGGGTTAGGGTTAGGGTTAGGGTTAGGGTTAGGGTTAGGGTTAGGGTTAGGGTTAGGGTTAGGGTTAGGGTTAGGGTTAGGGTTAGGGTTAGGGTTAGGGTTAGGGTTAGGGTTAGGGTTAGGGTTAGGGTTAGGGTTAGGGTTAGGGTTAGGGTTAGGGTTAGGGTTAGGGTTAGGGTTAGGGTTAGGGTTAGGGTTAGGGTTAGGGTTAGGGTTAGGGTTAGGGTTAGGGTTAGGGTTAGGGTTAGGGTTAGGGTTAGGGTTAGGGTTAGGGTTAGGGTTAGGGTTAGGGTTAGGGTTAGGGTTAGGGTTAGGGTTAGGGTTAGGGTTAGGGTTAGGGTTAGGGTTAGGGTTAGGGTTAGGGTTAGGGTTAGGGTTAGGGTTAGGGTTAGGGTTAGGGTTAGGGTTAGGGTTAGGGTTAGGGTTAGGGTTAGGGTTAGGGTTAGGGTTAGGGTTAGGGTTAGGGTTAGGGTTAGGGTTAGGGTTAGGGTTAGGGTTAGGGTTAGGGTTAGGGTTAGGGTTAGGGTTAGGGTTAGGGTTAGGGTTAGGGTTAGGGTTAGGGTTAGGGTTAGGGTTAGGGTTAGGGTTAGGGTTAGGGTTAGGGTTAGGGTTAGGGTTAGGGTTAGGGTTAGGGTTAGGGTTAGGGTTAGGGTTAGGGTTAGGGTTAGGGTTAGGGTTAGGGTTAGGGTTAGGGTTAGGGTTAGGGTTAGGGTTAGGGTTAGGGTTAGGGTTAGGGTTAGGGTTAGGGTTAGGGTTAGGGTTAGGGTTAGGGTTAGGGTTAGGGTTAGGGTTAGGGTTAGGGTTAGGGTTAGGGTTAGGGTTAGGGTTAGGGTTAGGGTTAGGGTTAGGGTTAGGGTTAGGGTTAGGGTTAGGGTTAGGGTTAGGGTTAGGGTTAGGGTTAGGGTTAGGGTTAGGGTTAGGGTTAGGGTTAGGGTTAGGGTTAGGGTTAGGGTTAGGGTTAGGGTTAGGGTTGGGGTTAGGGTTAGGGTTAGGGTTAGGGTTAGGGTTAGGGTTAGGGTTAGGGTTAGGGTTAGGGTTAGGGTTAGGGTTAGGGTTAGGGTTAGGGTTAGGGTTAGGGTTAGGGTTAGGGTTAGGGTTAGGGTTAGGGTTAGGGTTAGGGTTAGGGTTAGGGTTAGGGTTAGGGTTAGGGTTAGGGTTAGGGTTAGGGTTAGGGTTAGGGTTAGGGTTAGGGTTAGGGTTAGGGTTAGGGTTAGGGTTAGGGTTAGGGTTAGGGTTAGGGTTAGGGTTAGGGTTAGGGTTAGGGTTAGGGTTAGGGTTAGGGTTAGGGTTAGGGTTAGGGTTAGGGTTAGGGTTAGGGTTAGGGTTAGGGTTAGGGTTAGGGTTAGGGTTAGGGTTAGGGTTAGGGTTAGGGTTAGGGTTAG
>NC_091042.1:3262733-3492733 GCF_041296385.1 Aphelocoma coerulescens | reverse complement strand
CTCAGCATTTTGGATTATTGCCTCCGGCTGTGGGGAGGGTGCTGGCATGGGCTCGGCATTCAGGGTGATTGCCTCCAGCTGTGGGGAGGGCTGCTGCCGGGGGCTGCTTTTTGGGGGGAATGGGGTGTTGTTTGGGGTCCTGGTTAGGGTTAGGTTTAGGGAATGGGGCTTGTGTATCATACCTCTTGTGTTTGTTGTGGAGTGTGTGGTTTCTGAGCCCGTTCTCTTTATTCCCTGGCTTCCCCCTGGGCTCTTAGCCTTTATTATATTCTCCTGCTGCCTCCCCCTTGGGCTCTTGGCCTTTATTATGCCCCCCTGTAATCTCCCACTGGGCTCTCAGCCTTTATTGTGTCCCTCCTTAGCTGCCACCCTTTTTGTGGTTTTCTAACCTTTTTTGTGTGGGTGTTCTCCTTCCATGGGGGCTATGCCGCTCTCCTGGTGTTGGGGGGGTCTGCCTGCTGTGGCTGGGTAGGCTAAAATGGTGGCCTGAGGGGTGCTGTGGGGTGGTGCGCGGCTGGCGGGAAGGGGGGGGCTTGGGGGGGGCTGCCCTGAGGGGAGCTGAAATGGCGGGAAGGGCCGCCGTGAGGCGGCGCGGGGTGGGGGGGTTCCCCTGAGGGGACCCGCGGGCGGCGAGGGGCGGGAGCTGCCCTGAGGGGGGTCGCAATGGCGGGAAGGGCTGCCGTGAGGCGGCGCGGGGTGGGGGGGGTGCCCTGAGGGGACCCGCGGGCGGCGAGGGGCGGGGGATACCCTGAGGGGGGCTGTAATGGCGGGGGAGCTGCCCTGAGGGGACCCGCGGGCGGCGAGGGGTGGGGGGTACCCTGAGGGGGTCCGGGGTACCGGGAGGGGCTGCCGTGAGGCGGCGCGGGGGTGGGGGGGTGCCGTGAGGGAACCCGCGGGCGGCGAGGGGCGGGGGATACCCTGAGGGGGGCTGTAATGGCGGGAGGGGCTGCCGTGAGGCGGCGGGGGGTGCCGTGAGGGGACCCGCGGGCGTCGAGGGGTGGGGGGTACCCTGAGGGGGTCCGGAATACCGGGGGGGGCTGCCGTGAGGCGGCGCGGGGGTGGCGGGGTGCCGTGAGGGGACTCGCGGGTGGCACGGGGCGGGGGATACCGTGAGGGGACCCGGAATGGCGGGAGGGGGGAGCGGCGGGGGGGGGTGTGAGGGCGGCGGAGCGGTGCGGGAGCGGTGGGGGGGGTGGCGGCGGCTCACGGAGGGCTGGCGGGTGGCTCCAGGCGGGCGGCTCACGGAGGGCTGGCGGGTGGCTGCGGGCGGCGGCGGGTACCGGACCGGTGGGCTCTGGCTGCCGGCAGGTGCAGGGTCGGCGCGGGACTGGCGGAGGGGCGGTGCCGGGGGCGGGAAATACCGTGAGGGGAGAGGGGCGGGGGCTAGGTTTCGCGCGCGAGCGCGAAGAGGGGGGCGGAGCCGGGGGGCGGGGCGGCGTGAGGGGGAGGGGGGCGGGGCTAGATTGCGCGCAGCGCGAGCGAAGGAGGGGGGCGGTGCCGGGGGCGGGGGCAGCGTGAGGGGAGGGGGCGGGGCTACGTTTCGCGCGCGCGCGAAGGAGGGGCGGTGCCGGGGGGCGGGGCGGCGTGACGCAAGCGCCGGGGGGGTGCCGGGGGGGGAGCGGCGTGACGCGGGCGCCGGGGGGCGGTGCCGGGGGCGGGGCGGCGTGACGCAGGCGCCGGGGGCGGTGCCGGGGGGCGGAGCGGCGTGACGCAGGCGCCGGGGGCGGTGTGCCGGGGGCGGAGCGGCGTGACGCAGGCGCCGGGGGCGGTGCCGGGGGGGCGGAGCGGCGTGACGCAGGCGCCGGGGGCGGTGCCGGGGGGCGGAGCGGCGTGACGCAAGCGCCGGGGGGCGGTGCCGGGGGGCGGTGCGGCGTGACGCGGGACAGGGGGCGGTGCGGCGTGACGCAAGCGCCGGGGGCGGTGCCGGGGGGCGGTGCGGCGTGACGCAAGCGCCGGGGGCGGCGCCGGGGGGCGGTGCGGCGTGACGCGGGACAGGGGGCGGCGCCGGGGGGGCGTGACGCGGCCCGGGGGGGGCGGAGCGGTGTGGCGCGGCCGGCAGGGGCGGTGCCGGGGGGGGGCGTGTGACGCGGGCCAGGGGGGGGCGGCGACCGGGGCCGGGGGGGGGTGTGTGATGCGGGCCAGGGGGGCGCGGCGGCGTATATGTGGGGGGTGGGGGCCTGTGATGAATGGGGGAGGGAGCTTGGGGTGAGTGATAGGTGTGGGGGGGGGGGGGGTGTATTCCATTACCTAACTCAATTACTGCTCCACATGGGAGTAGCTATGTGATGACTAATTGATTCAATTAGGCGCTCCCAGCTGGAGCACTAATTAGGGGCCCTATATACTATATATAAAAAGAAGAAAAAATAATAAGTCTGGTGCAGCAGTAGGGCTTTTAATGCTCCCTGGGAGTAAAAATTCTATATGTAAACTTTTTTTTTTTTTACTCCCAGGGAGCATTAAAAGCCCTACTGCTGCTTTTTTAAATTTAAGCTATAAAGAAAAGTAAACTTTATTTCTAACAAAAGTTAGAAATAAAGTTAGAGTTAGAGGGAAAGAGAAAAGCAAAGTAGAAAAGTTAGAGGGAAAGAGAAAAGCAAAGTAGAAAAGTTAGAGTTAGAGGGAAAGAGAAAAGCAAAGTAGAAAAGGTAGAGTTAGAGGGAAAGAGAAAAGCAAAGTAGAAAAGGTAGAGTTAGAGAAAAAGAGAAAAGCAAAGTAGAAAGGTAGAGTTAGAGGGAAAGAGAAAAGCAAAGTAGAAAAGGTAGAGTTAGAGAGAAAAAGAGGAAAGCAAAGTAGAAAAGTTAAAGGGAAAGAGAAAAGCCAAAGTAGAAAAGTTAAAGTTAGAGGGAAAGAGAAAAGCAAGTAGAAAAGGTAGAGTTAGAGAAAAAGAGAAAAGCAAAGTAGAAAAGGTAGAGTTAGAGAAAAAGAGAAAAGCAAAGTAGAAGAGTTAAAAGTTAGAGAGAAAGAGAAAAAGAGAAAAAGAGAAAAAGAGAAAAGCAAAGTAGAAAAGTTAGAGTTAGAGAGAAAGAGAAAAGCAAAGTGGAAAAGTTAGAGTTAGAGAGAAAAGCAAAGTAGAAAAGTTAGAGAGAAAGAGAAAAGCAAAGTGGAAAAGTTAGAGTTAGAGAGAAAGAGAGAAAAGCAAAGTAGAAAAGTTAGAGAGAAAGAAAAGCAAAGTAGAAAAGTTAAAGTTAGAGAGAAAGAGAAAAAGAGAAAAGCTAAGCAAAGTAGAAAAGTTAAAGTTAGAGAGAGAGAAAGAGAAAAAGAAAAGCAAAGTAGAAAAGTTAAAGTTAGAGAAAAAGAGAAATGCAAAGTAGAAAAGTGAGAGGTAGAGGGAAAGAGAAAGAGAAAAGCAAAGTAGAAAGGTTAGAGGGAAAGAGAAAAGCCAAGTTGAAAAGTTAGAGGGAAAGAGAAAAGCAAAGTTGAAAAGTTAAAGTTAGAGAGAAAGAGGAAAGTAAAGCAAAAGAGTCAGAGGGAAAGAGAAAAGTAAAGTTAAAAAGAGAGAGAGCAAAGTTAAAGACAGAAAAGTAGAGTTGGAGAGAAGAGGAAAGAGAAAAGTAGAGAAAACACAGGAATAAAGACAGAGGAACAAAGAAGAGTTAAAAGAGAAAAATAGAGAAGGACAGAAACAGAGTTGAAGAGAAAAAGAGAGAGACAAAGCAATAAGGAGAAATAGGAAAGCAAAGAAACAGAGTCAGAGACAAACAAGGAAATAGTTAAAGAGAAATAGGGAAATAAACCTAGAGAGAAACATAATTGGAGAGAGTGAGGAGAAACTGAGAGACAGAGGTAGAAACAATGAGAAAAAGAAAAACAGACACAGAAATAAAGATAGACAGAGAAAAGTAAAGTGAAGCAAAGCAAGAAATACAGTGAATAAATGACTAAACCACACCAAAGAAAGACAGGAGCCAAGGAAGGAGGGGGGGGGCTGGGGATCTTTATTAGGGTTTTAGAGTTTATTCAACTTTATTGAATGGATTTTTGTATTTACACTCTAGCACAATATACAGAAACAACAATGTATACAAATAAAGTACAAATACAATCCATATACACACTGGTAAAAGTCCTATTTGCATACAGAGCAATACATGGAAATACAGCAGCAGACACAAATACAGACCAATACAGAGCAGCACAAGCCAAATCCATATCAATACAATACAACAATTACTCTATTTCTGGAAAACTTGCTACATTTTGTTTTATTGTTACAGAAAACCCAAAACAACAGCACCACAGGGAGAACATACCAGTCATCCACCACACACACCTCTTTCAGCTTCCACACAACCCCACCATTGCTCTCATCGCAACCACTCTCCTCACCCTGGCTGCTCGGGAACGGGGTTCCCGAGAGCCTCCAAATCGTCCTGCCTGACAAAACCCCGGCCCGGCCCGGTCCGCACCCAAACCTTGGCGATGAACATCGCCTCGCAGACCGGCCGGGACCGAGGAAAAAAAAACCCAGCCGGGGGGGAAAAAAAAAAAAAAACCCCAGCTGGGGTTTTTTTATTCTAAATTTAAAAATGTGTTGAAAAACCTGAAAAGCAAAATCCAAACACACAAGGTTAGAACCATTCCACCACACACACACCTCTTTTAGCTTCCACACAATCCCACCATCATCTCAACCACTCTCCCCACCCAGGCTGCTCGGGAACGGGGTTCCCGAGAGCCTCCAAATCGTCCTGCCTGACAAAACCCCGGCCCGGCACGGTCCGCACCCAAACCTTGGCGATGAACGTCGCCTCGCAGACCGGCCGGGACCGAGGAAAAAAAAACCCAGCCGGGGGGGAAAAAAAAAAAAACCCCCCCAGCTGGGGTTTTTTTATTCTAAATTTAAAAATGTGTTGAAAAACCTGAAAGGCAAAAACCAAACACACAAGGTTAGAACCATTCCACACACACACACTCACAGGCAGACACAACCACATAGGCACACACAACCTCTCACACACAGATACAGACAGTCACATGCTCTTCAGCTTACACACTGACTGTAGCCATTCATCAAAACACTCCACCAATGAAAATACTTTGATACATCTTCCCTGGCTGCCGCTCCTCGACATCGAGCCGTAGATTCCGGGAAAATCGGTAGCATCGGTGACCGTGGAGATCCAAAGCCGCCTCGGGACCTGCAAGAAAATGTGAAGCGGTCAGAGAGTGGCCCGTGGCTAGGAGTTATCTCCACACTAGGCCCATAAATTTTCTACCCAAAACCCCATAGAAATGATATGAACCTTTAAGTTTTATAACTGTTCTTCTTAACCATTACCCTGCCAGGGCAGGGCAGCTCCAACTGCAAAGAGCACATGGACAAGGTGGTGCGCCGAATATAAGCAAAGACGACAAGACGGCTTGAGATAACTCTCTGGAAGATTAATTCTTGAGCCCGATATGCTTTAAGGCAACAAAACCTACAGAACTACCGCGGTCACGTGAGGAGGGTCTAATATGCTCCATATAGAAGTCTAAGGGAATAGGATGTGAACAGAAGGCACTACCAAAAGTGAGAAGGAAGATGGATGAGAACATCTCCTGCACTTCCTCTGGTCTCAAAAAGTAAAAATGTAAAGATGCTGGAATAAGCCCAATCTGGGAAAGTACACAAGGAGAGACACCCCCCCCCCCCCCCGCTGCCAATACGGCCCAGAACAATGCCGATAAAGCATCAAGACATAACAAAGCCCTAGGACACGGAAGAGGGTGGACACAAACTACACAACATAGACACAAACTACATAACACAGAGAGAAGTTAAAACTGCCCAGCAGTTTCACCCGATGGACCCAAGATTCCTGCTGCAAGATGAGCCAGAAAGTGATGATGCCAAAGGAAAGACGGCTCTATGGCAATAGCACGTGACAGTGAAACAACTCCTTACGAGAAGTTAGTGCCAAAGCTGTTAAGAGGATGCTCAAGAAGTTCAGTAGGCCTAGAGAAAGAGGTGATGACTGCTGGGCGATCGCTCTGGACCCAAAGGCAGGCTCCTCAGGCAAAAAGATCTGCGATGACATCAAGACTCAAAGCACAAAGCTTGCAAAAACATGGGTATGGAACTGCTCTGCCCGGCAAAGGGTCAGGTGATGCTAAGGAGAAACCCTCTCCCTTTACTTCCAAGGGGCCCATCCCACTACAGCCCTCTCCTCTAAGCTAACTTCAGATTGCCTCCTGTGATTCCAAAGGTTTTTCCCTTCTCCCAACCACCAGTCCCAACACTTAGCTTTCAGAGATGAGAGGAAAAAATCCATCCTCGACAGAAAAGAACACGTGGGCGCTGTGGACATCAGTACATTCCCTGTAGTCTGCTTTGGAGGCTGAAAAAATTCAGAAAGAAACTTCAGACTGCAATGAGACGTCCCAAAAATGACCCCTTCTGCAACGCCCCCCTCCCTCATAACTGCAAAGGCTAATCGCTTACCGGCCGTTTCCAAACTTCGGCTCCACACTGGCTCATGGTACCTAAGACAACAAAACACAAAACATGACTATCACCCTCCAGAAGATTAATCCCCAGGGCTCCTCTACACTGCTGCCCTGGCGCACCTCAAATCTTCATCCGACTCTGGAGGGGGCCTGGAAATACCCGCAAAGTGAAAAGGTACATGCTTGGCACCTCAAAGGACTAAGGCAAAAGACCTGTGACATGAGATGCACAAAAGACAAAGAAGGCACAATAGATACATGACGTGTACCGGGACTGCTCTGCCCTGCGCACCTCGGCACTGTGATCAAAAGCAAGACTTAAGCTTTATGGGGCCTAAGGGGCCCCTTCTTGGGTATCCCCACCTCCAAATCTGACTCAAAAATATCTCCGGTGAGTGCCAACTCGACACCCCGCTTTCATCCCCTCTGTGGGTCACAGGTCTCAACTTACCTCTTGGATGTCTGGGGATGTCAATCTGCCTCGGGTGCAAAAGGCGGCCGCCTCACCATGCAGGCAGCTGGTGCCTTCACCAGGCTGGTTATCTCTTAGTCAGCTACAATAAACAAAACCAAACAAACATCAGTGCATGAGCTTAGTGGCACCTCAGCCAAAACCCATCAATTCTGCCACTCACCGTCTCCTAAAAAGGCTGGAGTCCTCAGGCCGCACGCTCTGGCCGCGCTCCAAGGCCAACACCATCGTTGTAGGGTATACCTGAGTTGAGTGGAGACAAGGTGATGTAGCATTGCTAAAACTTGAGCAGACCCGCACTCCCCCTCCCTCCCTCCCCAACTTATTGCAACTCCTCAGCCATTGCCAAAGGCAACCTGGAGGGTACCCTCACATGGAAAAGGTAAAGGCTTCGTCACAGAGTCCCATGATACTCACAGAGTACTAACGAGGGCAGCGAGACAGGTCCGTCGGCCGGACGGTGAGGGGTACGGCATAAGACAGTGGGACGGCCTGAAACACACAAATGACAATGGATGCTTAGAGCTGTACCAGAACTTAGCACCCAAGGAATAACATGTGGTTCTTTCCACCAATGACTTCTTACCTCATTCACTTGACCTTCACTGCTGAGATCTGGCTTTACCTCCTAAGAACAAAGACAAAGAACAATGCCGTAACAAAGCCACCAGTTACACTTGCTGAGGAAACACAAACAGTGACCGACCTTCCTGTGGGAACCCCCTCACCCGGTATAGGGCGCTCTGCCACGGATTTAATCTGTCTGCATCTGCAAGAAAGCGATGACAAAAGTCAAAGGGCTGCATGAGAACTTCACAGCTCCAGCCATCTTCTGACAATCTAGAAATATCATCTAGAGGACAAACTGCACCCTACATTACAAATTTCAAGTCCCCAAGCCTTGTTCTATTACACCGATATGCCAGAGTATGCAGCAGGGCAGAGCAGCTCTGGGCCAAACCCATGCAGGCACCCATGACAGAGGAGACGACAAACGAGAGGATACAACAAGGAGAGAGAACTCAGGGTGGAAAGCATGACTGAAAGCACATCAAAGGGCTAAGGCAAAAGACCTGTGACACAGGACACCCAAAAGACATGGCATGCACTATAGACACGTGACACAACATGCACTCCGATTGCTCTGCCCTGCGCACCTCAGCATTGTCATCAAATGTGAGACTTTCACTTTATGCGGGCTAAGGCGCCCCTTCTTGGGTATCCCCATCTCCAAAGCTGACGCAAAAATCCCTCCCGGCGAGGCCCGACTCGATACTCCGCTTTCATCCCCTTGACTTATCTCTCAGACGTCCTGAGATGTGAATCCACCTGGGACGCAAAAGAAGACCGCCTCACCATCCTGGAAGCTCCTACCATCGCCAGGCTTTTGTCTTTTAGACGGCTACAATAAAGAAAACCAAACATCAGTACACGAACTTCGTGGCACATTGGCCAAGCCCCCAACAGTTCCACTACTCACCGTCTCCTAAGAAGGCCGGGGTCCTTGGGCCCCACGCTTTGGCCACGCCCCGAGGCCGATACCGCCATCGCAGGGTACACCTGAGTTAAGAGGAGAGGAGGTGATGCGGGACTGCTGAAACTTGAGCGGACCCTCGCTCCCCCCCCCCCCCCACCCCGACTTGCCGCAACTCCTCGGCCGTCGCCAAAGGCTACCAGGACGGTACCTTCGCATGGAAAAGGTAAAGGCTTCATCGCAGAGTCCCGTGATACTTGCGGAGGACTCAGGAGGGCGGCAAGACAAGTCTGTCAGCCAGTCAGCGAGGAGTTCGGTGTAATACAAGGACTACCTGAAACACACAAATGACAATGGATGCTTAGAGCTGTACCAGAACTTGGCACCCAAGGCATAACAAGTGGTTCTTTCCACCAGTGACTTCTTACCTCATTCACTTAACCTTGACTGCTAAGATCTGGCTTTACCGCCTAAGAACAAAGACAAAGAACAATCCTGTAACACAGCCACCATTTATGTTTGCCCTGCAAAGACAAACAGTGACCGACCTTCAGGTGGGAACCCCCTCACACGGTATGGGGCGCTCTGCCGCAGATTTAATCTGTCTGCATCTGCAAGAAAGTGATGACAAAAGTCAAAGAGCTGCATTAGAACTTCACAGCTCCAGCCATCCTGTATGAGTCTAGGAATACCATCTTGAGGCCAAACTACAACCTACACCACAAATTCCACATCCCCAGGCCTTGTCCTATTACACCCATACTCCACAGTATGCATCAGGGAAGAGCAGCTCTGGGCCAAACCCACTCAGGCACCCGTGACACAGAAGATGACAAACAAGGGGACACAACAAGGAGAGAAAACTCTAGGCTAGATGATCACAAGGACCGAGCAAATGAGGAATGAGATGACCACGGCGAGACCGACGGTGAGCCAACGAGGCTGCAAGAACCCTGGCAGAGGAGGATGATAACAGAAGGGCTTATTCCAAGACCCGCAAAGATGGATGCCCGAGAATTGGACAGGTGGAATCCTCTAGCTAGCTTCACATTCTTACAAGCCTTCATCCTCTATAATGGATCATTGCAGTGCACAGCTGACAATGCAGCTCAGAACAAGACCTGAGAAGACACCCGACTCAACGTCGCTGAAGAGAGACGTGATCCTGATGCACCTCCAAGCTCACGAGTCAAAGGATCAATGGTATCGGCACCACACTGAGGAACACCAAGAACAGAGATGCTAAGAATAATGCCCAGCGTTTGCGATAAGCATCTCAAAGGGCTAAGGCAAAAGACCTGTGACATGAGATGCACAAAAGACAGAGAACGCACAATAGACAGGTGACACGTACCAGGCCTGCTCTTCCCTGCGCACCTCGGCACTGTAATCAAAAGCAAGACTTAAGCTTTATGGGGCCTAAGGGGTCCCTTCTTGGGTATCCCCCACCTCCAAATCTGACTCAAAAATATCTCCGGTAAGTCCCAACTCAAGGCCCAGCTTTCACTCCTACTGTGGGTCACAGGTCTCAACTTATCTCTTGGAGGTCTGAGGATGTCAATCTGTCTCAGGTGCAAAAGAAGGCCACCTCACCATGCAGGAAGCTCATGCCTTCACCGGGCTGGTTCTCTCAGTCAGCTACAATAAAGAAAACCAGACAAACATCAGTGCATGAACTTAGTGGCACCTCAGCCAAAACCTGTCAATTCTGCCACTCCCCGTCCCCTTAGAGGGCCGGGGTCCTCAGGCCGCACGCTTAGGCCAAGCTCCTAGGCCAACGCCATCGCCATTATCGCAGGGTATACTGGGGTTAAGAGGAGACAAGGTGATGCGACACTGCCGAAACTTGAGGGGGCCCTCGCTCCTCCCTCCCTCCACAACTCACAGCAACTACTCGGCTGTTGCCGAAGACTTCCCGGATGGTACCTTCACATGGAGAAGGTAAAGGCTTCAACGCAGAGTCCCGCAATACTTCTGGAGGGGTCACCAGGGCGGCAAGCTGGGTCTGTCAGCCGGTCAGCGAGAGGTTTTGATGTAATACAAGCAGACCATCTAAAACACACAAATGACAATGGATGCTTAGAGCTGTACCAGAACTTGGCACCCAAGGCATAACAAGTGGTTCTTTCCACCAGTGACTTCTTACCTCGTTCACTTGACCTTGACTGCTGAGATCTGGCTTTACCTCCTAAGAACAAAGACAAAGAACAATGCTGTAACACAGCCACCAGTTACACTTGCTCTGCAAACACAAAAGGTGACTGACCTTCCTGCAGGAAACCCCTCACCCGGTATGGGGCACTCTGCCACGGATTTCATCTGTCTGCATCTGCAAGAAAGTGATGACAAAAGTCAAAGGGCTGCATGAGAACTTCACAGCTCCAGCCATCCTGTGTCAATCTAGGAATATCATCTAGAGCCCAAACTACACCCTACATTACAGATTTAAAGGGCCCCAAGCCTTGTTCTATTACACCTATATGCCAGAGTATGCAGCAGGGCAGAGCAGCTCTGGGCCAAACCCATGCAGGCACCCGTGACACAGGAGATGACAAACAAGGGGATGCAACAGAGAGAGAACACTTGGCAAAAAGCATGACTGCAAGCACATTGAAGGGCTGAGGCAAAAGACCTGTGACACAAGACACCCAAAAGACACAGCATACACAATAGACAAGTGACACATCATGCACTTGGATTGCTCTGCCCTGTGCACCTCAGCATTGCAATCAAGTGTGAGACTTTTCCATTATGTGGGCTAAGGCACCCCTTCTTGGGTATCCCCATCTCCAAAGCTGACTCAAAACTCCCTCCCAGCAAGCCCCGACCCAACACCCCGCTTTCATTCCCTCCGTGGGTCGCAGCCCGTCAACTTATCTCTCGGACATCTGGGGATGTGAATCTTCCTGGGGTGCAAAAGAAGGCGGCCTGTCGCCAGCCCAGAAGCTTCTGCCATTGCCAGGCTGTTGTCTCTCAGTCAGCTACAATAAAGACAACCAAACATCAGTATATGAGCTTAGTGGCATGACAGCCAAAACCCAACAATTCCACTACTCACCGTCTCCTAAGAAGGCCAGGGTCCTCGGGCCACACGCTCTGGCCGCGCTCCAAGGCTGACGCCATCATCGCAGGGTATACCTGGGTTGAGCGGAGATGAGGTTATGCAGCATTGCTGAAACTTGAGTGGACCCTTGCTCCTCCTCCCTCCCCGACATGCTGCAACTCCTCGGCCGTTGCTGAAGGCTACCCAGACGGTACCTTCGCATGGAAAAGGTAAAGGCTTCATCGCAGAGTCCCATGATACTTGCAGAGGACTCACGAGGGCGGCGAGACGGGTCCTTCGGCCAGTCAGTGAGGAGTTTCTGCGTAATACAAGGGGAGCGCCTGAAACACACAAATGACAATGGATGCTTAGAGCTGTACCAGAACTTGGCACCCAAGGAATACCAAGTGGTTCTTTCCACCAGTGACTTCTTACCTCATTCACTTTACCTTGACTGCTAAGATCTGGCTTTACCTCCTAAGAACAGACAAAGAACAATGCTGTAACACAGCCACCAGTTACACTTGCTGAGGAAACACAAACAGTGACTGACCTTCCTGTGGGAACCCCATCACCCGGTATAGGGCGCTCTGCCACGGATTTAATCTGTCTGCATCTGCAAGAAAGTGATGACAAAAGTCAAAGGGCTGCATGAGAACTTCACAGCTCCAGCCATCTTGTGACAATCTAGGAATATCATCTAGAGGACAAACTGCACCCTACATTACAGATTTAAAGGCCTTGGGCCTTGTTCTATTACATCGATATGCCAGGGTATGCAGCAGGGCAGAGCAGCTCTGGGCCAAACCCATGCAGGCACCCGTGACACAGATGACAAACAAGGGGATGCAACAAGGAGAGAGAACTCTCGGCAAAAAGCATGACTGCAAGCACATCAAAGGGCTAAGGCAAAAGACCTGTGACACAAGACGCCCAAAAGCCACAGCATGCACAATAGACAAGTGACACATCATGCACACGGATTGCTCTGCCCTGCGCACCTCAGCATTGAGATCAAATGTGAGACTTTCCCATTATATGGGCTATGGGGCCCATTCTTGGACATCCCTATCTCCAAAGCTGACTCAAAACTCCCTCCCGGCAAGCCCCGACTCGACACTACCTTGCTGTCATTCCCTCCGTGGGTCATATCCCTCAACTTATCTCTTGGACATCTGGGGATGTGAATCTTCCTGGGGCACAAAAGAAGGCGGCCTCTCGCCATCCCCAAAGCTCCTGCCATTGCCAGGCTGTTGTCTCTCAGTCAGCTACCATAAAGAAAACCAAACATCAGTACACAAGCTTAGCGGCACATCAGCCAAAACGCAACAATTCCACTACTCACCGTCTCCTAACAGGGTCCTCAGGCCGCACCTCAAGGCTGGCACCATCATCACAGGATATACTTAGGTTGAGTGGAGACGAGGTGATGAGGCATTGCTGAAACTTGAGTGGACGCTCGCTCCTCCTCCCTCCCTCCCTGACATGCCGCAACTCCTCGGCCGTTGCTGAAGACTTCCCAGATGGTACCCTCACATGGAAAAAGTAAAGGCTTCATCGCAGAGTCCCGTGATACTTGCAGAGGACTCATGAGGGCAACGAGCCGGGTCCGTCAGCCGGTCAGTGAGGAGTTTGGTGTAATACAAGGGGACCGCCTGAAACACGCAAATGACAATGGATGCTTAGAGCTGTACCAGAACTTGGCACCCAAGGCATAACAAGTGGTTCTTTCCACCAGTGACTTCTTACCTCGTTCACTTGACATTGACTGCTGAGATCTGGCTTTACCTCCTAAGAACAAAGACGAAGAACAATGCTGTAACACAGCCGCCATTTACACTTGCTCTGCAAAGACCAACAGTGACTGACCTTCCTGAGGGAACCCCCTTAACTGGTACAGGGGCACTCAACCACGGACTTAATCCATCTGCATCGGAAAGAAACCGAGGACAAAATTCGAAGTGCTGCATGATAACTTAACAGCTCCAGCCATCTTGTGTCAATCTCAGAATACCATCTAGAGGTCAAACTACAACCTACCTCACAAATTACAAGTCCACAGGCCTTGTTCTTTTACACCCATACACCAGAGTATGCATCAGGGCAGAGCAGCTCTGGGCCAAACCCACTCAGGCACCCGTGACACAGGAGATGACAAACGAGGGGACCCAACAAGGAGGGAAAACTCTGGGCTAGATGATCACAAGGACTGAGAGAATGAGGAATGAGACAACTTAGGTGAGACCAACAGTGAGCCAACAGGGCTCCAAGAGCCCTGGCAGAAGAGGATGCTAACACAAAGGCTTTATTCAAGAACCGCAAAAATGTATTCTTGATTTGTACAGGCAGAATCCTCTAGCTATCTTCGTATTTTCGCAAGTCCTCACCCCCTTTAGTGGATTGTTGTGGTGCATAGCTGTCAGTGCAGCTCAGAACAAGACCTGAAAAGACACCTGACTCAACACTGCTAAAGAGATGCGATTCTCATGCAGCTCCAAGCTCAAGAGTCAAAGGATCAATGGCATCAGCACCACATTGAGGAACAGCAAGAGCAGAGATGCCAAGAATAACGCCCAGCATTTGCAATAAGCATCTCAAAGGGCTAAGGCAAAACACCTGTGACACGAGATGGCCAAAAGACAGAACACACACTAGACAAGTGACATGCACCAGGACTGGTCTGCCCTGCATACCTTGGCATTGTGATCAAAAGCAAGATTTTTCCCTTTATGTTGGCCTAAGGGGCCCCTTCTTGGGTATCCCCACCTCCAAATCTGACTCAAAAATCACTCCCAGCAAGTCCCAACTCAACAACCTGATGTCACCCCCTCTGTGAGTCACAAGCCTCAACTTTTCTCTCAGACACCTGGGGATGTGAATCTGCCTTGGGCGCAAAAGAAGGCCAACTTGCCGTCCTGGAAGCTCCTGCAGTCACTGGGCTGTTCTCTCTCAGTCAGCTACAAAGAAAAAACCAAACCCAACATCAGTACATTAGCTCAGTGGCACCTCAGCCAAAACCCGACAATTCTGCTACTCACCGTCTCCTAATAGGGCCAGGGTCCTCGGGCTGCACACTTTGGCCGCACTCCAAGGCTGACACTGTCATTGCAGGGTATACCTGGATTAGGAGGAGACAAGGTGATGTGGCATTGCTGAGACTTGAGCAGACTCTCATTCCTCCTCCCTCCCCAACATGCTGCAGCTCCCCAGCCATTGCTAAAGGCTGCTCAGAAAGACCCTTCGAATGGAAAAGGTGAAGGCTTGGTCAAAGAGTCCCATAATACTTTCAGAGGGCTCACAAGGGTGGCGAGCCGGGTCTGCCGGTTATGGAGGTTCAGAGAACACAAGCAGACCACCTGAAACACACAAATGACAACGGATGCTTGGAGCTCTACCAGAACTTGACACCCAAGGAATAACAACTTTTTCTTTCCACCGGTCACTGCTTACCTCGCTCACTTCACTTTGACTGCTGCTATCCAGCTTTACCTCCTAAAAACAAAGACAAAGAACAATGCTGGAACATAGCCACCATTTACACTTGCCCTGCAAACACAAACAGTGACTCACCTTCCTGCAGGAATCCCCCTCACCCGGTGTGGGGCGCTCTGCCACAGATTTAACCCAACTGCATCTGAAAGAAAGTGATGACAAAAGTTAACGCACTGCATGATAACTTAACAGCTCCAGGCATCCTGTGTCAATCTAGGAATATTATCTAGAGGCCAAATTATACCCTACATAACAAATATCGAGTCCCGGGGCCCTGTCCTATTACAACTATATGCCAGACTGTGCAGCAGGCCAGAGCAGCTCCAGACCAAACCCATGCAGGCACCTGTGACACAGCAGATCACAAACTAGGTGAAGGGATGAGGAGAGAAAACTCTCAGTGAGAGGAATGACTGCAAGCACATTGAAGAGCTAAGACAGAAGACATGAGATGCCCAAAAGAGACAGGGCACACAATAGACAAGTGACATGACATGCACTGGGTCTGCTCTGCCTGGCGCACCTCGGCCTTGTGATCAAAAGTGAGGCTTTCCTTTCATGGGGCCTAAGGGGCCCCTTCTTAGACATCCCCATCTCTGAAGCAGACTCAATATTCCCTCCCGGCGAGCCCCGACCCGACACTCTGCTTTCACCCCCTCGACTTATCTCTCAGACGTGCAGGGATGCAAATCCTCCTCGGGCACAAAAAAAGGCCACCTTGCCATCCAGGAAGCTCCTGCCATCGCCAGGCTGTTCTCTCTTAGAGAGCTACAGTAAAGAAAACCAAACCAAACATCAGTGCACGAACTTAGTGGCACCTCGGCCAGAACCCAACAATTCCACCACTCACCATCCCCTAAGAAGGCCAGGGTTCTCAGGCCGCAGACCACCTGAAACACACAAATGACAACGGATGCTTGGAGCCCTACCAGAACTTGGCACCCAAGGAATAACAACTTTTTCTTTCCACCGGTCACTGCTTACCTCGCTCACTTCACTTTGACTGCTGCTATCTGGCTTTACCTCCTAAAAACAAAGACAAAGAACAATGCTGGAACATAGCCACCATTTACACTTGCCCTGCAAACACAAACAGTGACTGACCTTCCTGCGGGAACCCCCTCAACCGGTGGGGGGCGCTCTGCCATGGATTTAACCCATCTGCATCTGAAAGAAAGTGATGTCAAAAGTCAAAGGGCTGCATGATAACAGCTCCAGCCATCCTGTGGCAATCTAAGAATAACATCTTGAGGTCAAACTACACCCTACATAACAAATATCAAGTCCCAGGGCCCTGTCCTATTACACCTATAGGCCAGGCTATGCAGCAGGGCAGAGCAGCTCTGGGCCAAACCCATGCAGGCACCCGTGACACAGGAGATGACAAACAAGGGGACGCAAAGAGGAGAGAGAACTCTCGGCAAGAAGAATGACTGCAAGCACATTGAAGGGCTAAGACTGAATACATGAGACACAAGATGCCCAGACGAGACAGAACGCACAACAGACAAGTGACATGACACGCACCGGGACTGCTCTGCACACATAAGTGTTTTAATCAAAAGTGATACTTTCCCTTTATGGGGCCTAAGGGGCCCCTTCTTAGACATCCCCATCTCTGAAGCTGGCTCAATGTTCCCTCCCAGCGAGCCCTGGCCCAACACTCTGCTTTCACCCCCTCAACTTATCTCTTGGACATCCAGGGATGCAAATCTACCTCAGGCATAAAAGAAGGCGGCCTCACCGTCCAGGAAGCTCCTGCCATCACCGGGCTGTTCTCTCAGTCAGCTACAATAAACAAAACCAAACCAAACAACAGTGCACAAAGTTAGTGGCACCTCGGCCAGAACCCAACAATTCTGCCACTCACCATCTCCTACGTAGGCCGGGGTTCTCGGGCCGCACACTTCAGCCACACTCCGAGGTTGACGCCATCGTTGCGGGGTATACTGGGGTTAAGAGGAGACAAGGTAACGTGGCATGGCTGAAGCTTGAGCGGACCCTCAATCCTCCTCCCTCCATCCCCAACTTGCTGCAACTCCTCTGCCATTGCCAAAGGCAACAGGATGGTAGCTTCGAAGGGAAAATGTAAAGACTTCATTGCAGAGTCCTGTAATGCTTCCGGAGGATTCACGAGGGCAGCAAACTGGGTCTGTCGGCCAGTTGGTGAGGAGGTTGAGCATAATACAAGTGGACCCCCTAAAGCACACAAATAACAATGAATGCACCAGAAATTGATACCCAAGCAATAACAAGTCATTCTGTCTACCAGTCACCGCTTACCTCGCCCACTTGATCTTGACTGCTGAGATCTAGCTTTCCCTCCTAAAAATAAAGACAAAGAACAATGCTGGAACACAGTCACCATTCACACTTGCCTTGCAAACACAAACAGTGACCGACCTTCCTGTGGGAACCCCCTCACCCGGTATGGGGCGCTCTGCCGGAGATTTAATCCATCTGCATCTGAAAGAAAGTGATGACAAAAGTCAAAGTGCTGCGTGAGAACTTCACAGCTCCAGCCATCCTGTGTCAATCTAGGAATATCATCTAGAGGCCAAACTACACCCTACGAAACAAATTCCAAGTCTCCAAGCCTTGCCCTATTACACCTATAGGCCAGACTGTGCAATAGGGCAGAGCAGCTCCGGACCAAATCCCATGCAGGATTTGCATGCAGCAGATGACAAAGGAGGGGACACAACGAGAAGAGAAAACTCTCAGCAAGAAGAATGACCGCAAGCACATCAAAGGGCTAAAGCAAAAGACATGAGACACAAGATGCCCAAAAGACACAGAACACACAATAGAGAAGTGACACAACATGCACTGGGACTGCTCTGCCCTGCACACCTCGGCACTGTGATCAAAAGTGAGACTTTCCCTTTATGTGGCCTAAGGGGCCCCTTTGTGGGTAGCCCCGTCTCCAAAGCTGACTTAAAAATCCCTACCAGCAACCCCCTACCCAACACCCCGCTTTCATCCCATTGACTTATCTCTCAGACATCCAGGGATTTGAATCCTCTTTGGGTGCAAGAGAGGGCCGCCTTGCCATCCAGGAAGCTCCTACCATTGCCAGCCTGTTGTCTCTTAGTCAGCTACAATAAAGAAAACCAAATATCAAGGCTTCAACTTAGTGGCATGTTAGCCAAAACCCAGCAATTCCACTACTCACCATCTCCTAAGAAGCCCGGGGTCCTGGGGCCACACACTTTGGCTGCGGTCCAAGGCTGGCACCATCATCGTAGGGTATACCTGGGTTAAGAGGAGACAAGGTGAGGCAGCATTGCTGAGACTTGAGCAGACCCTCGCTCCTCCCCCCTCCCTCCATCCCCAACTCGCCCCAACTTCTCGGCCGTTGCCAAAGTCTGCCCAGATGGTATCTTTGAATGGAAAAGGTAAAGGCTTCAATGCAGAGTCCCATTATGCTTTGGCAGGGCTCATGAGGGCAGCGAGCTGGGTACATCGGCCAGTCAGTGAGGGGGCTCAGCATAATACAAGTGGACCCCCTAAAACACACAAATGACAGTGGATGCTTAGAGCTGTACCAGAACTTGCCACCCAAGGAATAACAACTTTTTCTTTCCACCGGTCACTGCTTACCTTGCTCACTTGACCTTGACTGCTGAGATCTAGCTTTCCCTCCTAAAGATAAAGACAAAGAACAATGCAGGAACACAGTCACCATTTACACTTGCCCTGCAAAGACAAATGGCGACTGACCTTCTTGTGCAAGCCCTCTCACCCGGTATGGGGCACTCTGCCACCGATTTAACCCATCTGCATCTGAAAGGAAGTGATGACAAAAGTTAAAGGGCTGCATGATAACTTGGGACTAGAAAACTGCGAGACACCGCCATACCACTCCCGCCGAACCCCGCACGGACTGGCCATGGTTGCTCCGTCTGAGGTGTGGCTCAGGTGGTTATGCAAAGGTAAAGGTTACCTGTAAAGCCTTCCTTCTATTCCACCTACCCCCCAGTCTATTCCACAGGGCAGAGCAGTTCCAGGCTAAACACAAACTCAAACAACACATTATGCTACAAACAGTGGGACGCAAGGATGATAAAAAAAGCTCTCTGAGAGAAGAATGACTGTGAGGACCAAGATGACGCCAAAAGAGATGACCGATGGCATAGCGACAGTAGATGGAAGCAGCTCTAAGGAGCGGAAGAAAAGACTGTAATAGAGTGACCTATTATAAGAACTGTCAGTCACGATGATCAAGACAGCTGCAAAACAATGCTATGTTCAGAATGCTCCCTGTATCCTTACAATGTTATAAGCCCCAGGACATTACAACTCACAGCTGGAAAGGATGTATGGCAATACAGCCAGGAATGAGGCCTCAAAAGACATCTGACTCAACACTTCTGAGATGCAATTCCGAGACATGGCTGAGCCCGTCGGTAAGAGAACAAATGATATCGGTGACATGCCGAGAAGTACAAATGTTTGAGAACCTAGAGATGATGGCTGACACTTGCCATAAGGTCCTTGAGGATAAAAGGCAGACATATCTGATCCAAGGGATCCTGAAGACATGCTAGACAACACAACACACCAGACAACACAACACAGACTGGAACTGCTCTGCACTGCATACCCTACAGTTGCAATCAAATGTGGAGCCTCTCCCTTTAGCTGTCCTAAGAGGCCCCTTAGAGAGCATCCCTTACCCCTACACTAATTATTAAGTTTTTCCCAGGAATTTCCAATTCACTACCCTGCTGCCATCCCATCTCCAGGTCATAGCCCCTGACTTATCTTTCGGATGACCGGCAATATGAATCCACATTGGATGTGAAATGAGTCCTCCTCAGTCATCTCGGAAGGCCCCATAATAGCCAGGTTAGCCTCAAAGTCACCTACAATAAAAAAAAAAACCAACATCAATGCACAAATCTAGTGGCATATAGGCCAAATGCCCACAATTTGGCTACTCACCACCTCCTAAGCACATCCAGGTCCTCGGGTCTCTGGCTTCACCCAGAATCAAAAGCTGGGGCCATTATTTCAATAGACACGTGAGACAGAGAGGGGCAAAGTTATATGGTATTTCTGTGAGCACAGTGGATGCATTTGTGTGCTTTAAGATGTATAAATGCATCTGCTGTGCTTGGGAAAAAGCCTGAGGTAGCCCTAAATAGACACCTTTTCCCACCCTATGGCCTTCAAAACCCCTTCTGGCACTTCCTAAACCAGCTACTTTGCTCACACTCTCCCAGCTGCAATCCATAACTTACCTATTGGAAGCCACAATTTTAGATATCATCTTTGATATGGGCAAAGTCCCTTTTATGACACAATGAATGCACTAAAAAAATTTGAAGCTTCATACTCAATACAACCTGGAAGTTACAATGCTCCTAAAGAAAAAAAAAAACAAGAAAAAACCCTGAAATTAGAAAAGCACCTTACCACCTCTGAACACTCAAGCCAAAATTACAAGCCTAAATACTCCCTGTGTTCAACACCATCTTCTTCCCAATGTCTTCAAAACCTCTATTGCTTTAGAGGCCAAAAGCATCTACTGAGGAGAAAAAAACCTGATATAAGCTGAAAGGCCCCCTTCATTGAAATGAGAGGACATCTCCCATCCCAGTCAATCCCAGGGAGGAAATGAAGCCCTTTGGCAAAGGCTGGGGTTAATATACCCCTGGCCGGGTCCGCCTCTCATTCCCATCATGCCCCAGAAAAGGGAGGAGGCAATTACCACAAGGTATAAAAGCTGTCAAAGGAGCTATAGCTGCTTGGCTCCTCTGATTTAAATTCAAAGTGAGTAAAGGGCTGGAGAGAGAAAAAAAGCTCTTCAGGGAATTGATGATACCTTCTTTTTTACTACAGCTGCATCAAGTAAAAGGGCAGAGACCAGGTAAGAAAGTAGATAGCTAAGTGGGATAACTAGCTGTTAATTTGCAGAGTTGTTCCTTAGTGATTAGTAAGTAGTACTTCACATGTGACTAAGTAGGGTGGAGAAGAGTAGTAATTATATGAATGGTGAAGCTCTCATTGGGACCTCTAATTAGGGCTAGATACATTATAAATAAAAATAACAAAACTAATAGACTCCTGGGTGCTGTTAGGGTTACGTATGTGCTGGGCTTACTCCCATATGAGATATTTGGTACCGGGGCATGGGTAGAAGTGCCCTGAAATGCAGATTTAAACCCTTAAAATGCTGAAAAAGGGAGCACTTCCTTTAACTGAATCCCTAAAATGAGGAGATGGGGTGTTTACCTCCACTTAAGCTAATATAATGGCAAATAAATGGCTTCTCCCTTTTAATTTAATCCCCTAAAATATTTGGAGAAGAGGGGGTTTCCTCACTTTAAATCTCGCAAATGATACAGAAAGAGTAATTTTTCCCTCAGCTCAAACCCTTAAAAAGGGGGGACAACTGGGCTTCCCCCTCCATTTACATATTTGGATGATGAAAATGCAGGAGTTACCCTTAATTCAAACCCATAAAATAGCACAGTCAAGGTTTTCCCTTTCCATTTAAACTAGAAAATAATGGGAAATGGGGATTTGCTGTCAATTGATACCCCTAACAGCATAGAAGGGGTGGGGTTTCCTTCAAATGATACTATTAAAATTGCAGGGGAATGGGATTCCCCCTCAATTTTGATAGAGACAATTATGGAAAAGGAAGTGTTTTCCCTCAATTTAAGCCCCTTTTCTCCTAATAATAGTTCTCTTTTCTGGGGCCTCTGGGGAGGGACTAACAAGATAAAAGGGGAAAGTTGAAAGTTTCCCTGTGGTGCCCGGTATGCTCAGGTGCCCAGGTGCATCTGGCTGCTCCCTAGTTCCTGCTAGGATGCTCCAACTGTTGTTCCTGGAGGGACACTTGGGATACCTTCATCAGCCCCTCTGAACTAGTAGCTCCCTGTGCAGGTGTGCCCAGGCAACCCTCTGAAGGCAGCTGGTCATGCCTGGACCTGCTGTGCCTTGGAGCGGGGGGTGAGGTGGAGAAAGGTCCTGCCGGTTGTTCCCTCCCATTCATGGGCCATTGTCTGTCCCTGAAACACTGGGGTGCCGGGCTTTCCTTTCTGTGGAAAAGAACTGGCCTTCTCAGCCAGGTGCCTGTGGCCAAAATTGGGATTCTGCCTCCAAAACTCCCTATGTCCTAGCTTTGTAATTACTGGGGAAATTTCCCTCAGATCATAAGCGATTACAGGTAATTTTTCCTCTGCAATCATTACTGAATTGTGTTTCTGTGAAGTGTTTGACACATCCCTTGAGGGGACGAGGGTTTGGCCGGGTTTTTTATGGCTCATCCTGACAGGCCCCAACAGAACCCGAGCTCCCCATCGCTGGTCTACCCCAAATTTCCGTGAAATATTGATATAGTTTATAAATACTCCCTTTGCCTGCTACTCAGTCTTTCCCTGTCCATCCAGGGAGCAGATTACTCCATCCTTTGCTCCTGACCGCAGCTCTCCTGCCCAAATGCCGGTTCTCACAGACAAGAACTAAGCAGAAAACTGCTACAAGTGTTGGCTTTTAAAGTAAAATTCTTATTACATCTGGCTAAATGAGCAAAATAAATACAAGTATTGATGGTCATTGGGCGAAAGCTTTTCAGAACAGAAAATAACCATTTTGATAGCACAGATCCCATTTTGACAATAATGTATTCTTTTGCGTTTGGGAATCCTGCCCATATAGGGCATCTGAAAATTGGTATTTTGGAATTTGATATTTTGAAATGGGGACATGTTGATATTTTGGAACTTAATATTCTGGTATTTTGAAAGGGAATTATTTTGGTATTTTGGAACTTGGTATTCTGGTATTTTGAAAGTAGGTTACTTTGCTATTCTGAAACTTGGTTTTCTGGTATTGCAGAACTGGATTACTTTGGTAATTTGGGACTTGGTATTCTACTGTTTTGGAACCGAATTACTTTGGTATTTCTGGACTTGGTATTTTGGAACTGGATAACTTTGGTATTTCAAAACTTGGTTTTCTGGGATTTTGAAACCTAGTTTTCTGATATTTTTTAACTTGGTTTTCTAGTATTTTGGAACTAGGTTATTCTGGTATTTTGGAATCTGATTTTTTTTTATTATTATTTTTGTAGGCTGGTTTTTTGGTATTTTTGTGGGCTGGTTTTTTTTTGTATTTTGTAACATGGGCTTTTAGTTTAGTATTTTTGTAACCTGGGGGGTTGCTATTTTGTAACCTGTGCTTGGCAGGGGCCTGTGGCATCCTAGTCCAGGATCTTGGCTTCATTTGCCTTCTTTGACAGTGATTATCCTCTCATGGGAACTGTTAAATCACAGACTGTACAATGAGACAGACTTCCCAAAACAGAAATAAATTCCAGCTATGGAAAATCTCACTGCCGCATTTAGAAACACTTCAGCAAAGACTTTGGAAAAAGTAAAGGTGATGTATGATTACCTGGGGCCCCAGGAAACTGAGGTGAAGGTGGGGAACAAGCAGACAGCAAACAGCTTCCACTGCTTCTTGCTCCAGACACTACTGCAAGTGCAGCTTCCCTGGAATTTCATGTCCAGTGTGTCTCTTCCAAGCTCAGCAGGCGAACGAACAGGTACTCCAGGATTTACTTTGTTTGTACTTCAGGCAGCACAGACCCTCCACGAGGAACTGGAATCCAAGGGTAGATCTAAAAATGGTCCTTCCTCCCACTTACCGCTCCACACTTTCTCCTTCCGCAGGTAGGATGCAGGTGCCTCGCAGAGGCAAGAACACTGCCTTTCAATTCAGTACAAAACCTGCCAGAGAAAAACAGGACACCGGGACCGAGAGCCAGCAGCAATTCCTTAGTGTTTCTGTTCACAACTGTTCTCCTGCTGCTTTTCTTGACAGGGGCTTTTCTTTCAAGGTCATTCCTGTATTGTTTTATCTTGACAAATGTTTTAGAAAGTTGAGTTTCTTGAGAACTGTTTCATCCTGATGTTTTCAGTGCTGCGCTTGCCACGATCCTTTGGATGCCCTAACTGTGCATCCAATTCAGGGAACACCAGTTTAGCCCTGGGCTGGGAAACAAAAGACAACAAACATTTAAAAATCGTCCCTGCCTTGAGGGTGTTCAGGCCTGGGAGAAAGCCCTTCCCACCACCCTCTTGGCCTCTTCCCAGTCCGAGTAACTGGAAATGTGCATCCAAACCTGAGTTACACAGATCGGGGTGTGTTCTGCACACCAAAGACCACAGCCCCAAGCACTGGGAGCCTGAAGATGCTCTGGATTACAATTCACAGCCTCAGTGAACCCTGCAGAGTAAAGCCAAGTGGTTTCTTTCTCTGAGGGAGGAAAATGCATGACAGCAAGGGCTGTCCCAGCTGACCTGGCCCTCGTGGGGTCAGCTGAACAGGATAACCCATTGAGTCTTGCTCTGCTGTTGAAAAACACTACAAACCCTGTGGCTTGAGGGTTCAAAATCTACTTTTTAGGTCAACCAAAAGGCCTCTGGCTGGGACAATTCACTGAATTCACTGGCAGATCCCAAGATCTGTTTCCAAGTGCATAAAAACCTACACCTACAAAAAGGTCCCAAGCACAGTGGAGTTAAAGGTGCTCTGAGCATGGGTTCCTTGAACTTCAGGGAAATGACCCCTAGTCTGGCTTTGGGATGCTCCCACCTGCACCTTGTGTTCTCCACACCAGCCATCCTGCCTGGGAAGGCCAGGGGTTTTGGATGCCCTCTGGGAACCCCCAGACCCCCTGCCAGTGAGCAATGGCACTGTCTGTGCTTGCAGCCCTCACCCCAATTTTTGTCAGTGGGTGGTTCTTGATGTGGCAGTTGGGGACAGGGGTAAGGAGTGGCCCTGGCAGTGCTGGGGCAGCAGTTGGACCTGATGGTCTCAAAGGGTTTTCCAGCCTGAGGGATTCTATGGAACAGCCTGTGACTGACCCAGCTGCACAGACAGGCACGGGAAGCTGTTACACACAGATTATATTGCCATGAGCCAGAGCACTTCAGGGCATCCTTGAGAGAGTTGCAGAGAGCAGGAAAAAAAATACACAGTTATGGCACTGATCGTGCTCTGTGGTTTGCAAGTGGGGCATGATCACCATTTTGTTTTTGTCTTGATAGCTCCAAGGAAAATAACTGTTGAGCTGGCAGCAAAGATGCTGCCTTCCTGATACTCCTGGCCCAGAACCATGGCCCAGCAGGCAGCTGTGGCAATCTGAATTACTTGTGCAGTTCAGAAGCTGCACATCCCTAGACCAATCCCTTGGGAGCATGAACCTTCCCACAGGCATTTTGTACTTCAGTGTGTACTTTCAGCACACTGGGACCATTAAATCAGAATGAGGTCACTTGCTGACAGCACAGCATTAGATCAGATATCGAGAGACTCACCAGACAACATTCACTATGGACTCTCCATTCCCATTGTTCTGGCTGCAGCATCCTCATTTCTCACAGGTGTTTCAAGGACTCCCTTCAGAAAATGGATCCTTGGTCCCAGTAGCAAATCCCCAAGGGATTTCCCCTGGAGGCAAACGCTGGCCCTTTTCCATGGGAAACAAAACTCAGCCCCCGCCCAGTTCTTGCTGTCAGTTTGGGGGTGGCATTTGGCACTCCAAGGGCAGCCAGTTGCTGGCAGCTTTGGTCTGGGAGAAATCCCGTGCCGTTCGCAATTTTAGGGGGGTCCCCTCTGAGCCCCCACATATCCCTATTCTCCCCTGACTCTTCCCTACGTTGCAGACCCCCTGACCCTGTTTTGCCCCACCCCCCAACCCCTCCCATGTTTTGGGGTGCCCACCCCACTTTGGGGCCCCCTAACCCCCATGTTTCCCTTGACTCCTGCCTGGTTTTTGGGCCCAGTTTTGAGATCCACTTTTTGCCCCTCAAAACCCCTCTGTCACCTCCCCCCCCCCCCTTTTGGGCTTTGCAGGGACTGAGCTGGGACCCCCTGAAGCCCCCAAATTCCCACCCGGGGGCTTTTTCCCCCTCCCCCAGGAGTTCTCAACCCCCCCCGGGGTTATCCCTACCCCTTCTCGGGGCACTTTTGCCCCCCCAAATTTTTGTCGCCCCCCAAAAACAACCCCCAGGTCCCCCAAAACACAACTTTATTCACAGCCCAGCCCCAGCCCCGCCCCCTCCCCACCCCACAGGGGGGTCCCGGTGTTACCTCCCTCCCCCCCGGGGGTTCCCACCCCCACACAGGGCTCCCAGTTTCACCTCACCCCCTCCCCTATTTACAGCTCTGGGATGTGGCACCGATGCGGACAGCGAGAGGCACCAGGGGTGACATGGGGCAGAGGGAGGGGAGGGCTCGGGGCTATCAGCTCTGTGTCACTCTGTCCTGTCCGTGCGTCCTCCCCCTTGGTGTCACCGTGTCCTGCCCCTGTCCCAGTCCAGGCGTCCCCCACTGTCTCCCAGCTTGGTGTCACCATGTCCCTTCACCCGTGGCACAACTCGTGTGTCCCCATCTCTATTACCATGTCCTGCCTATGGCATGCTCCCTGTGTCCCCTGGCATGGTGGCACCATGTCCCCTGTCCCATGTGTCCCCCACTGGGGTGTCCCACTCTCCATGTGTCCCCATGTCCCGTCAGGGCATGAAGAGTGGGCGGTTTCCCCACCGGTGCCAGGACAGTGTCCATGTGTCCCCATGTGTCCCCCACCCACAGCACGATCCCCTGCATCCCCTCAGGGCCTGAAGAGTGGGTGGTGCCAGGGCAGTGTCCCACTGCCTGTGTGTCCCCATGACATTGTCCCCGCGTCCCTTCAGGGCACAAAGAGGGATGGTGCCAGGGCATTGTCCTGCTCTCCCCAGTGACCCTTTGCAATGTCCCCATGTCCCCTCAGGGCATGAAGAGTCCCTCCACAATGTCCCCATGACGGTGTACCCGCGTCCCCTGAGGGCACAAAGAGCAGGGTTGTGCCCCCTCTGGTGCCAGGGCATTGTCCTGCTGTCCCCATGTCCTCTCAGGGCACAAAGAGCGGGCAATGCTGGGGCAGTGTCCCGCTGCCAGTTTGTCCCCTCCACAGTGTCCCCATGTCCCCTCAGGGCACGAGGAGTGGGCAGTGTCCTGCTGTTCCTTCACAATGCTGTCCCTGTGTCACAGTCCCCGCATCCCATCAGGGCACCAAGAGCGAGAGCGGTATCCCTGCCGGTGCCAGGGCATTGTCCCATTGTCCGTGTGTCCCCTCCGCAGGTGTCCCCAGGTCCCCTGAGAGCACGAAGAGCAGGTGGTGTCCTGGGCAGTGCCATGGCAGCGTCCCACTGTCCATGTGTCCCTCCACAGTGTCCCCGCATTGTCCTCTCAGGGCATGAAGAGCAGGTGGTGCCAGGGCATTGTCCCACTGTCCCCACATCCCGGTGCCACTGTCCCCATGTCCCTTCAGGGCACAAAGAGCAGGCAGCGTCCCTGCCGTGCCAGGGCATTGTCCCACTGTCTCTGTGCCCTCTCTGCAGTGTCCCCATGTCCCCTCAGGGCAGGAAGAGCAGGTGGTGCTGGGGCATCTTCCCACTGTCTCTCCACATCACGGTGCCATTGTCTCCTTAGGGCATGAAGAGTGGGCGGTGGTGCCAGGGCACTGTCACAGTCCCCGTGACCCAGTGCCGTTGTCCCCACAATGTCCCCTCAGGGCACGAAGAGCGGGCGGTGCCCCCGGCGGTGTCTCCTGAGCGCGGCACTCCTCGCGAAGCTCTCCCCGCACTCCACGCAGATCAGCGGCTCCTGTCCGCGGCCCTCGCCCCCTGCGGGCCCCTCGCCCTCGACCCGCGGCCCCTTCAGCGCCCTCGGGGCGCCCGCGGGGTGGGCACAGCGCCGCGGCCGCGCCGCCCCTGGCCCGGCGTGGGTGCGCTGGTGTTTGATGAGGTTCTTGCTCTGCGTGAAGCTCTTGCCGCACTCGGCACAGCCGTACGGGCGCTCCCCGGTGTGGATGCGCTGGTGTTGGATGAGGTTGGAGCTCCAGGAGAAGCTCTTGCCGCAGTGGCCACAGCGGTACGGCTTCTCCCCAGTGTGCGTGCGCCGGTGCTGCACCAGGTGCGAGTTCTGCGAGAAGCTCTTGCCGCACTCGCCGCAGGTGCTGGGTCGCTCGCCCGTGTGCGTGCGCTGGTGCCGCAGCAGCTTGGACCAGTGGCTGAAGCTCTTGCCGCACTCGTTGCAGATGAAGGGGCGCTGGCGGCCCCCCCCCCCGCCGCCCCCCACCCTCCTCAGAGCCCCCCGGGGCCGGGCCGGGGGCGCTGCGGGGCGGCGGCGGGCGCAGGGGGCTGTGCGGGATCACCGTGCGGATGATCTCGTGCGGCAGCACCTCGGCCTCACCATCGCTCACGATGCCGTCATCAGCTGGGGGGGACACGAGGAGGGGGGTGAGGGCACAGAAGGGGCTGGACCCCCGACCCAAATGTTTGTTGTACCTTGAAAAGGGGCTGGGCCCTTCTTGGGGTGTCTGGAACCCCCTCAAAAGTGTTTTGAGCCCCCCCAAATGCCTCTACCCCGCTCCAGTGGTGTCTGGAGACTCCCAAAAGTACCTTGAACCCTCCCCAAACGCCTCTACCCCCTTCTTGGTGTGTCTGGAGCACCCCCAAATTGCCTGTATCCCCTTCTTGGTGTGTCTGGAGCACCCCCAAATTGCCTGTATCCCCTTCTTGGGGTGCCTGGAGCCCCCCAAATCTGCCTGACACCCCCCCCCCCCCCCCCAAATTTCCTTTTTTATCCCCTTTTTGGCTTACCTGGAGTTACCTGGGTTACCAAGGCCACCCCTCCCTCCCCCCCAGTTTTAGGGTCCCCCTCACCAATGAAGACCCTCCGGACCACGTCTCCCTCGTCCGAGTCCTGCAGCTCCACCACATCCGGCTCCTCCTGCTCCATGGGGGCTCCCAGGGGGACTGTGGAGTCAGGGGGAGCCCTGAGCACCCCAACCACCCCCCCAGGACCCCCCCAGCCCGCAGAACCAGCCCCCCTCCAAATTCCAGTTGCATCCTGGTTCCTGCTGTGCCCCTCAAATTTCTCAGTGTGACCCTAAAATCCTCCGTGACCCCAAAATCCTCCCTCTGAGCCCAAATCCCTCTGTGTGACCCCAAATCCCTTTGTGCCCCCCTCAATTTCCCTGTACCCCCCAAATCCTTCTGTGTTACCCACCCAAACCCCTCAGTACAACCCCAAATCCCCTCATGCCCCCCTAAGTCTCATCCTTCCAGAAACCTCTGTGCCCCCCAATCCATGTTCCTCCCAAAATTCCTTTGTGTCCCCCCCAATCCCTCAGTGTAACCCCAAACTCCCCCATGTGACCTCAAATCTCTCTGTGCCCCCCCAAATTTTCCTGTTCTCCCCAAAATCCCTTTGTTCTCCCCCAAATCCCTTTGTGCCCTGCCAAATCCCCCTGTGCCCCCCAATTCCCCCCCACCTGCTCTCGGGGGGGTCTCGGGGGGTCGCGCAGCTGCTCCGGACTCAGCCCCCAAAATCTGGGAGGGGGGTAAATGGAGCAACATGGACAGGGGGGTCACAAAGGAGGGGGGTCATCCAGTGCCCCCCAAAATTACCTGGGGCCCTCCAAATCACCCAGGGTCCCCCCAGATTCCCCCCAGTCCCCCCCATTTTGCTCCCACCCCATTTAATTTTGGGGAGGGGGTACAAAAGAATGATGGAGCCCCAGGGACCATCCCCAGAATTCACCCCCCAAGCCAGATCCAACACTGGGGGGGCTCCCAGGTTTTCTTGAGGGGTCCCCACTCTCCTGTCCCCCCTCCCCAAGAATGGTTCATCCATATCCCCCCCCTCCAAATCCAACACAGGAGTATCCCAAATTTTTTTGGGAGAGGGGTCTCCCAAATTTTTTGGTGGGTGTCCCTCTCATTCCCCCCCCTTTCTGCCCTCAAAACCAGCACCTGGTCCTTCCCACCCCCATCCCAAATCCAAGACTGCAGTTATCCCCAGCTGTGCGGCGGGGGGGTCCCACTCTCTTTTTACCCCCCTTTCAACCCTAAAAAACGGTGCCTCACCCCCACCCCGGCCCCAATCCACAGCCGCCCCCATCCCAAATCCAAGATCAGGGTTATCCTCGAGCAGGGGGGAGGCAGGGTGTCCCAGTTTTTCGGGAGGGGTCGCCGCTCTCTTCCCTCTCCTTTCCAAACCCAAAAACGGTTGGAAAAATCCCCCTCCCCCCCCCAAATCCATTGCTGCTCCCCCCGCCATCTCCCCATCCCAAATCCAAGACTGGGGGTGTCCCCAGTCGGGGAGGGGTCTCCCAAATTTGGGGGGGTGGTCCCCACTCTCCTTTTTCTATCTTTTCCAATCCTCAAAACGGCGCCTCGTTCCCGTCTGCCTCCCCAGCAGAGGGGGAATCCATCGTTCCCCTCCATCCCAAATCCAACATCGGGGGTATCCCCAGTTGTAGGGGGGGGTCTCCCAAATTTCTTCTGGGGGTGGGGGGGTCCCCGCTCTCTTCCCTCCCCTTTCCACCCCCAAACCCCGCCGTTCATCCACATCCCCCCCACCCCGAATCTTTTGCCATCCATCCGCCATCGCCTCCCCCATACCAAATCCAAACCCGGGGGTATCCCAAACGGGGGGGGGGTCTCCCAAATTTTTTGTGGGAGGGTTCCCACTCTCCTTTTTCCCTCTTTTCCAGCCCCCAAAACGGCGTTTCCCCCCTCCTCAATCCATCGGCGCCCCCCCGCCATCGCCCCTCCCATCCCAAATCCAAACCCGAAGGTATCCCAAATTGGGGGGGGAAGTCTCCCAGATTTTGGGGGGGGGGGGGGGTCCCCGCTCTCTCCTCTCCCCTCCCCTCCCCCCCCGAAGCCATCGCCTCCCCCCCAATCCATCGCCGTCATCTCCTCCCCCATCCCAAATCCAAGACCGGGGATATCCCAAATTGGGGGGAGGGTCTCCCAATTTCTTTAGGGGGGGTCCCCGCTCTCTCCCGTCCCATCCCTCCCCCCCCAAAACGGCGTTTCCCTCCCCTCCCCCCGCGCCCCCCGACTCACCACGGCGGCTCCGCGGCGGGGGGAGGCCCGGGGGGGTTTCGGGGGGGCCCGGGGGCGGCTCCGGGAGTCCCGTCGGGCTCGGGGGTGCAGGGGGGTCGTGGCGGGGGCGTCCCCCGGGCGCGAGGCGGGCGCGGGGCCGGGAACAGGAAGGTCCCGTCATCCCATTCCCCGCCGGATGCGCCACTGGGAAAAAAGCGGGGAAAAAACGCTGGGAAAAGCGGGGGGAAACCCTTGGAAAAACGGGAATTTGGGCGGGGGGAACACCTTGGGGGTAAAAAAAGGGAGGGTCCCGGCAGGGACACCCCCGAACCGCCCGATTTTGAGTGGGGGGGAATTGTGAGAATTGCCCGAATTGTTGGGGTTTTTTATTATTTTGGGAAGGGGGGTGTTTTCCAAACGGGAAGTGGATTTGGGGGGGGTGGACAGGGTGGGTTTGGGGAGATTAAAGACAGGGGGGCCCCCCAAAGTTCTCCCCCCCCTTCCTGCTTTGTGTAACGGCAGCGACGCGTTTCCTGCCCCCCCGGGAATTAAAAATGGTTGGAATTACGCAACGAGGGCGGAGGGTTCGGCAGCGGCATCCAGGGATTCCGGGAACGGCGGAATCCGGGCGGGCTTCGGGGTGTCCCCTGCGTCCCCTCCAAATCCCTTATTGGTCCCCCCTCAGAGGGGTTTATTGGGGCGTTTCCTGCCCCCCCGCCCCCAGGGATTAAAAATGGTTGGAATTACACAATGAGGGATCACGGGATCCCGAGATAGCGGGATTGGTGGGTAGCAGGATCGGGGTTTTGGGGTAGCCCCCGTGCCCCCCCAGATTTCCCCTCACGACGGTGTGGGAGTGCATTTCTGCCCCCTCCCCGCCCCCCGAATTAAAAATGGTTGGAATTGCACAACGAGAGATCACGGAATTCCGGGATTGTGGGATTGGGGTGCCCCCTGTACCCCCCACCTCACTGAGTTTCCCCGCTTAGGGTTTTATTGGGGCGTTTCCTGCTTTCCCCCACCCTGAGAATTACAAGTAGTCAGAATTACACAATGAGGCCGGGGGGTTCAACAGTGGGATCGAGGAATTTTGGGATCAGGTAATAGTAGGATTGAGGTTTTGGGGTGCCTCCTGCACCCTGCAAACCCTGAGCCCCTCACCCGATATTCTAGGGGTGCTTTTCCTGCCCCCCACAAATTAAAAACTGTTGGAATTATGCAACAAGGCCAAAGATTTAGCGGGATTTTGGGATTCTGGGAGCATGGAATAGCAGGATCAGGGTTTTGGGGTCTCCCACTGGACCCCCTCAAATCTCTGATCTCCCTCAGTGTTCTGGGGGTCCTTTTCCTGACCCCCCAAGAATTAAAAATGGTTGGAGTTACACAACAAGGCCAGAGGATCACAAGATTTTGGGATTGTGGGATTGGGGTTTTGGGGTGCTCCTCCTGCACCCCACACCTCCAGATCCCCCCGGAGGGTTTGGGGGTGCTGGGGTCAGAGTGAGGGGTCCCCATCTCCTTCCGCCACCCCAGGCACTGGATCCTGGAGGATGGGAAAAGCTCCCTGTGGCCACACTGGGATCACTGGGGATGACCCCAAAATCTCACAGTGGGACAATGTCGTTGTCACCCCCCGGGTGGTGTCCCCAAATCCGCATGGTGGGATGACACTGCTCGGGGACCTTTTATTGATGGCATCGGCAGATTGTGTGCCCAACTCCCAGGATTCCCATCCTGGGGTCCCCATCTCTGTCCTGGAGTTCCTGTCCCCACCCTGGGGTCCCTATCCCAGCATGTTCATCCCACCGTCCCTATCCCCATCACAGTGTCCCCATCAGTGTCCCCATCCCGGTGTCCCCATCCCAGTGTCCCCAACCCAAGCGTACCCATCCTGGTGGCCCTGTCCCCTCATGGCATCTCCATTTTGGTGTCCCATCCCAATTTCCCCATCCTCATAAGAGTCCCCACAGGCCCAGGTGTTGCTGTCCCCATTCTGGTGTCCCCATTTCGGTTTCCCTGTCCCCATCTATGTGGTCCTTTTTCCCCTTCCTTTTCCCACCCTTTTTCCCTCACATTTCCCGCCTTTTTTCTCTCTTTTACCGCCCTTTTTCCCCCCTTCAGCTTTCCCGCCCTTTTTCACCTCACGCTTCCGGCCCTTCTTCCCTCGCATTTCCGGCCCTTTCCCCCTCACATTTCCCTCCCTTTTTTCCTCTCACCTTTTCCCACCCTTTTCCTCTCGCCTTTCCCCCTCATTCTCTCCCAGGCCCTCGCGTGTGGAGGCGTCACAGGCGGCTCCTCACCCCAGCCCCGCCATGGACTGGTTCCACTGCAGTCGCTGCTTCCGCCAGGATGGCGCCCGGTTCGCCATCACCAACTGCGGCCACATCCTGTGCGAGGGCTGTGGGGGCACAGGTAAAATTGAGGCAAAACCCCAATTTAAGCCCTTAAAACGCTGAGAAAGGGAGAATTTCCTTCAATTTAACCCCTTAAAATGAGGGGAAAAGGAGGGGTCACCTCAACTTAAGCAAATAAAATGGGCTCTGGCCTCTATTTAAACCCCTAAAATACCGGGAAAAAAGGGTTTCCCCTCAATTTTTCTCTCTCAAATGATGGAAAAAGGAGGATTTTCCCTCAGTTTAAACCCTTACAATGGTGGAAATGGAGGACCCTGCCTCAATTTAAAACCCTAAAATGAGGGAAAATGGTCCATTTCTCTTAAGGAACACAATTTTCGGGACTTTTGGACATCTTTTTCTCTCACTTTTCTCACTTTTTTCTCCCCCTCCCACAGGTCCCTGCCCCGTTTGTGCCACCGCCTGCCGCTACCTGCCCCTATCCCAGCAGGCCAGTGCCCGCCATGTTGTGCCCTGTGTCCCCTCGCCCTCACCCCTTCCCACTCTTTTCCTCTCCCACTTCCCAACCCTCTTCCCATCATTTTGAAGCCCCCGTCCCCAACAGATGCGCCCGCAGGAGAAGGTTTTCTTCAAGAGCCCGGTGGCCATCGCCCTCAAGCACCTTGCCCACGTCACGCAGGTGAGGAGGACGCAGGTGGCAGGGGATGAGGTTCCACCGCTGTCCCCAGCCCCACACGCAGGTGAGAGGGACAAGGGGGTGACCCACGTCTTCCAGGTGTGGCGGTTCCAGCTGGCACAGGCGCAGCTGCTGCTGGACTCGCACCGGGACAGAGCTCGGTGGGCGCAGGCGGAGCTGGAGAAGGCCAGAGAGGAGCTGGGGGAGAGGAGGAGGTGAGGGGGATGCCATGGTAGGGGGTTCACTCCTCCATCTTGGGCTCCTCTGGGCATGTGGGTGAGGCATCCTTGGGCAACGTCTTGGTGAGAATCCTCATCTTTCTGGCCACTTTCTTGGGAGGGTCTTACCCCCCCTTGGCTGCCATGTTGGTGACAGCATGTTCTGCCATTCGCTGCCATCTTGGTGAGCTTCCACCCCTTTGCTCTGGCCCCCTCAGCTGCCCTTTTGGGGGATCCCCACTCCAAAAGGGGGGAATTCCCACCCCCCATAAAATCCTCTCCCTTCCCAGGGAGCTGGAGTCCCTTCGCCGGGAGAACGCGGAGCTGCGCCGCATTCAGGTGACCCCCGAAGCCCTCTTCCCCTTCCCTCACCCCCAAACTGCCCTCCCAAGCCCCCCTGCCCCTTCCCTCACCCCCAAACTGCCCCCCGCCCCCCAAAACTGCCCCCCAAATCTCCCCACAGCTCTCCCCGGGCTGGCGCTGGAGCAGCCACAGCAGCACTCCCCGTCCCTCCCCCACACAGTCAGGTAAGGGCTCCCCCAAATTATTAAGGGGGTCTTCCAAACCTTAAAGCCCCTCCCCCTCCCCTCCTTGCTCATGGGGTCGCCCCAAATTTTCCCCTCTCCCTTCCAGTCACCCCCCAGCCCCGCCAACAGCTCAGCAGCCAAGTGGTCAGGTAAGGGGTGGGCGCCCTAAATTTGGGGTGGGGTCCCCCAATTGCACGGGGGGGGCCCCAAAACCTCCCACCCCTCTTTTGCAGCCGCTCTGCCCCACTGGAGCCCCCCCGGTCTCGCAGCACCCCAAGATGGCAGGTGAGACCTCTCCCCAAATTGGGGGCACCCTAAAACTTGGGAGTGTTTCCCGTAATGCTTTGCACCCTCCCTACAGGTGGGTGTAGCCTACAGGGATGCAGGGACCCCTCTGGCCTCCAGCGTGGGTGAGTGACCCCAAATCCTACAGGATTTACCCCAAAATACTGCCCCAAGCCCCACCCCCTTTCTTTACCTCCAAGGAGGCAACCCGAAAGCTCATATAGGACCACGGTGTGACCCCAAAACCCCTGATCCCTCCCTATAGGAACCCCAAAACCCCTCGGTGGGACCCCAAACTCCTGATCTGTCCCTATAGGGACCCCAAACCACTGATCTCTCCTCACAGGGACCCCAAAGCCCCAAGGTGGAACTCCCAACCCCCGATTTCTCCCTATACGAGCCCCAAGCCCCACGGAAGGTGCCCAGAGCCCCCCTAACCTCCCGCAGCACCCCAAGCCCTCCCCCAGAGAAGCCCCTCAGAGCTGACCCCCATCTATGGGGTGACGCCAAACCCCCCCTAACGCCCCTTTCCCCCCTTAGTGCCCCCCCGGGCTGGGAGAAGCGAGGGGCAGGTACTGGGGGCACTGGGAGGCGACGGGGAGGGGACTGGGGGCTTTGGGATAAACTGGGAAACGCAGAGAGGGGGATTTGGGGGGACTGGGATAAACTGGGAGGGACTGGGAGGGGACTGGGGGCTTTGGGATAAACTGGGAGATGCGGAGAGGGGGATTTTGGGGGGACTGGGATAAACTGGGAGGGACTGGGAGGGGACTGGGGGCTTTGGGATAAACTGGGAGATGCGGAGAGGGGGATTTGGGGGGACTGGGATAAACTCGGAGGGACTGGGAGGGGATATGGGGAGCCCTAGGAGGGACCTGGGGGCACTGGGAGGGGGTTACTGGGAGGGACTGGAAGGGGGGGTGGGTTACTGGGAGGGAAGGTTGGGGTTACTGGGAGCACTGGGAGGACCCCAGCTCCACCCCCTCCCTTATCCCGCCTCTTTTCTCCCTAAATCAAGACAAGACCCCCAAATTCGGTAGCCACCCCCAAAATTCGGTAGCCAGGACCATTTTCCTTTATTTAGGGCTCTGCTCTGCGGCCGGCGAGGGGCGAGCGCTCCCAGTGGGATCCCAATCCACGGCCATAAATGACAAAAGAAGGGACCCGCGGCTCCTGGACAGGAGCTCCGGGGCTTCCCCCTGGCCCTGGAGATGGCCGGGGGGAGGAGAAGTTTAAAATTAGTAAAAAAGTGCCAATTTTGGGGCCATTTGGGGTCCGTTTCTGGGGCGGGGGCGTGGCCTCTCCCGCGTGGCCCCGCCCCGGTGACGTTTCGAGGCCGTGCTGCCGGTGCTGCGTTCCTATTGGTTGGTGGGGCGGTGGGGCTGTGGCCCAAGGGAAATGCCGGGTGTGGGAGGAAAGGGAGGGAAGTGGGGAAAAAGGGGGGAAATTGGGGAAAAAGGGGGGCGGGGGTCGCGAGGGCGTCAATGGAGGAGGGGCTTCGTGATCCGCGGAGAGCGCGGATTGGTGGGAATCCGTTCGGGGGCGTGGCCCAAGGGCGGCCGGCGCTGGCGATTGGAGGAAAGGAACGGAGGGGGCGGGACCAGCGGGGGCGCCGGAGCCGGATTGGTGGGGACGCGGCGCCGTTGGGGATGACGTCATTTCGGTTAGCGGCGTTTCCGCCTCGCGCTGGGCCGGCGGCCGCTGCTGCTCCAGGGACGCGCTGGGAGCGGCCCGGGGCCCCCAGAAGCGCCTCGGAACCCCCAGAAGCGCCTCGGAACCCCCAGAAGAGCCTCGGGACCGCTCCGCAACCACTCCGGATTCCTCCGGAACCGCCGCGGCTCCACCCGCGGCTTCTCCTGCGCCTCGGCCCGGCCCGGGCCGCTCCCCGGCCCGCCCCGGGGCCGGACGGGGATGCCGCGGCGCGGCCCGCGCCATGTGGTACATCATGCAGAGCATCCAGAGCAAGTACTCGCTGTCCGAGCGCCTCATCCGCACCATCGCCGCCATCCGCTCTTTCCCCCGGGACAACGTAGAGGATCTGATCGGCCGGGTGAGCCCCGGGCTCGGGACACCGAACACGTTCCGCGGCCGGGCCGTGCCGCTTAACTCCCCCAAGGGCTCCGGGTGCCTATGACGGGCACTGCCGAGCTGTTCCCGGGTGTTCCGGTCCCTGCGGATCCTCCGTGAGGACTCCCTGGAGGAGTTCTGGGTCCCGATACGGGAAGATTAGGGCACCTCCGGTTGGTTTAGAAACTCCAGGCTTTTCCTTCCCCCTCCGGACCCCTGGGACTGAGGGGGGAGGGGTCTTCGGGGGTCTGCGGGCACCGTTTGGTGAGAATGAATTGGTGAAACGCAGCCGGGAGTTGGGACTGAGATCGGGAGCGTCCCTGCGAACGAACCCCCGGGATTTCTCTGAATTAACCCTTTCTGAAGGGATGGGAGGGGGGAATTCCTGACCCCGAGGCGGTTCCTGCTCTCGGCAGTTCCTGCAAACAAACCCCCGGGATTTGTGTGGATTAACCCTTTCTGAAGGGATGGGAGGGGTGAATTCCTAACCCCGGGGGGGTTCCTGTGCTCCCCAGGGCGCCGATGTGAACTGCCTGCACGGCACCCTCAAACCCCTGCACTGCGCCTGCATGGTGGCTGATGCCGACTGTGTGGAGCTGCTGCTGCAAAAAGGAGCCGAGGTAAAGCTTTGGAAAAACCAAAAACCGGTAAAAAACGCTGAGAAAAGGGGCTGAGAAGTAGGGAGGAGCTGATAAAGAGCTGGGGTTTGAGCTGATGGGTTTAAGTTGGATTTTGGGAAAAAGTTCATCCTCCAGAGGGTCACGGGGCACAAGCCCCAGGGATTGGGGTTTGGACAATGCTCCCAGCACAAGGCAGGATTTTTGAGTGTTCTGTGCAGGGCCAGGGCTTGGATTGGATGACCTTTGTGGGTCTTTTCCAGCTCAGGATATTCCGTGGGTTTGTGTCCGCTCACAAAATGGCACCAGGGGAAAGTTCATTGTCCCAGCAGGGAGGGAATTTTTCGGCTGAGATTTTGGGAGTGGAGGAAGGATTGAAACTAAATTTTTGTGCTAAAATTTTGGAGGATGGGAAGCAAGAATTAGACCCTAAATTTGCTGGGGTTTTTCCCCACTTTCCTCTGGCTGCTGGGCAGCTCCTGCCCCAAACCCGTCATTTTCCCCTAAATTTGGGATCTGGGACCTGTGGCTCTTCCCTTGTTGCCGGGCTGAGCTGGGGCAGCTGCCTGACCCCGAAATCTTCATTTTTCCCCCCAGGTGAACGCCCTGGACGGCTACAACCGCACAGCCCTCCACTACGCAGCAGAAAAGGATGAAACCTGCGTTGAGATTTTGTTGGAGTACGGAGCCAACCCCAACGCCCTGGACGGCAACAAGGACACGCCGCTGCACTGGGCGGCCTTCAAGAACAACGCCGAGTGCGTGCGGGCCCTGCTGGCCAACGGCGCCCTGGTCAATGCCCTGGACTACAACAACGACACCCCCCTGAGCTGGGCGGCCATGAAGGGCAACCTGGAGAGCGTCAGCGTCCTGCTGGACTTCGGCGCCGAGGTGCGTGTGGTCAACCTGAAGGGCCAGAGCCCCATCTCGCGCCTGGTGGCATTGCTGGTGCGAGGCCTGGGCACGGAGCGCGAGGATTCCTGCTTGGATTTGCTGCACAGGGCCACGGGACACTTTGAGCTGCGCAAGAACGGGAGCCTGCCCTGGGAGGTGGCCCGGGACCCGCAGCTGTGCCAGCGGCTGGCGCGGCTGTGCTCGGCGCCGGGCACGCTGCAGGCGCTGTCACGCTACGCCGTGCGCCGCTCGCTCGGCCTGCGCTTCCTGCCCCAGGCCGTGCAGCAGCTGCCGCTGCCCGCCCGCCTCAAGGAGTACCTGCTGCTGCTCACCTGAGGGAGGGACGCCTTCCCTTCTCCCGATCGCTTCTCGCTCCTGGGAGGGGTTCCCCGCTCACCTCAGGACCCGCCGGGTTCCTCTCCGTGGTTTTTGTTCTCCTTGGCCACTTGGGGCCCTGACGGCCCCTCACGCTCCCTCCATTTTTTCCTCTCTGTTCCCTCCATTTCCTGCCTCTGTCCCCTCCACTTCTTTCCCCTGTCCCCTCACGCTCCCTCCACTTTCTCCCTGTTCCCTCCATTTTGTCCCCTCCATTTCTCTCCCATCCCATCCATTTTGTCCTCTCCATTCCTTCCCCTGTCCCCCCATTCACCCTCCTGCAATGAACAATCACCCTCTGATGGTAAATTATATCCCAGCTGTTGGATTAATCTGGTCTTTCCCCTTTTTTAGTATTTTTTTTTTGCCTTGAGAAAGGAAGGGTTTTGAGGAAAATTCTCCTTTTAGGAAGGGCCCGAGGCAGGAAATGAAGGGCTGGGATGCAGAGAAATCCTGTGGGAAGTATTAGCTGGAAATGAAAAGATCCAGGTGTTTCTCCAGCATGGAGAGTGAGGTTTTCCCTGTTTATCCATAATTTTTATGCTGCATCAAAGGTGAAACCACCTCAAAAACCAAAATTTTGCAGGGCTGGAATTCTTGTGGGCCAAGGAAATTCCCAGAGAGCTCCATGTGGAGCTGAGGGCTTCCCTCCCATCTCCCCAAGCTCTTCCTGAGGTTTCCCACCAGGAATTCACACTTTGGTGTTGGTCTTGGGGGTTTTTTTGGAATCTGTTCCAGAATCCAGTGGAAGAGCAACTCTCCAAGGTGAAACCAAGCAGCTAAAAACCCCCATTGTTTTCTGTGAGGAACGTGGGGATGAAAACTCAAATTTTGCCTCTTTTATCCCTCCCTGTTGTGCTGGGCAGTGGAATCCTGAGGATCAGGAGGGATTTGGGGTCAGTGGGATCCAGGTTTGCCTTTCCACGGATTCACAGAGACCTGGAGCACTTGGATGAATGCTGAATTTATTGAAACATCTTCATTTTGTGACTTTTAACCCTAAAACCCTCAACCTCCACCACCCACCCTCAACTCATGACAACATCGCTTCTCAAAATCCCATAAAATTGCCAAACCAGCCCCAAAAGCCTGCAGGAGAAGAGGGGTTTTGGGGTTCCCTGGGGGTGGCATGGCCGCTGTCCCTGTCACAGGGTGGCCTCGGGGACCAGGACCTTGCGGGTCAGGTGCTCCAGGTGCGCCGTCTCCGACGTGTCCAGCTCGATGTTGTACTTGGCCAGGATTTTGAGGATGGGCCGCAGCCTCAGCCACCACTGCTCCTTGGGGATGCGGTGCCTGAGGGGACACAGGGACAGGGACAGCTGGGGACATCTGGGAGCATCCCAGGCTTTGTCCCACTTTCCCACTTTGGGTGGGAGAGGGAGGGAAGGGAGGGGCACGCACTCGAAATCCGTCTGCTGCCGCAGCTCGGTGATGGGCTGGAACACCAGGCTGCGCTTGCGCATCCCCAGCAGGCAGGCGGAGTCGGCCGTGTTGGCGAAGATCCGGCCTGGGAGGGGGATTGCAATGTTTGGGAACCTCCTGGAGGCGAGTTAGGAATGTTTGGGGAACCTTCAGGGACGTGAGAGGGGAAGTTGGGAATGTTTGGGGTCCTCCAGGAGGGGAAAACCCGCAGGAAGGGAGGTGGAGAATGTTTGGGACCTTCCAGAAGCGGGGAACTCCGGCCAAAATCTGCGTGAGGGCCCTTTTGGGAGCGTTTGGGAATGTGGGGTCACTCTGGTATCCCTTTGGGAATCCCCCCTCCGGCAGCACCCACCATGCCGGGAGCACTCCTTGATCTTCCCGGTGATCCAGGCCACGGCCTTGGCACCCATCTTGGTGCCGAAATTCCGGTCGAAGGGGGTGGGGCTGCCTCCCTGTGCCAGGAGAATCTGAGATGAGCTGGGGACATCCCCTGAACCTGATCCCGTTTCCAGGGGGATCCCCCAAACCCCGATCCCATTCCCAGGGAAATCTCCCAAACCCCGATCCCGCCCCCAGGGGAATTCCCAAACCCTCACCCCATTCTCAGGGAATTCCGACCTGCTGCATGTGCCCCAGGATGTTTTTCCGGCAGTCGAAGACCCCTTTGCCCTCCTCGGAGTAGAGGTTGTAGATGAAATCCGTGGTGTAGTTCTCACTGCAGCGCTCGTTCCTACAGCGGGGGCAGGATTGGGGCCAAATCCCACAATTCACCCCATCCCAAAAAATTCCCTGATCCCAAATGCAGTCACCACGGTGAGACCCCAAATCCTCCAGTTCCCTGGATCCCAAACACAATTCTCCTAATCCCAAATGCAACTCCTCAGATCCCAAACCACATCACCATAGTGAGACCCCGATGGGAGTTCCCCATTTCCCCTGATCCCAAAACCCTTTTCCCGACCCCATCACCACGGTGAGACCCCCAATTCTGCTGACCCCAAACACCCCAATTCCCTTGATCCCAAACCCAACCCCCACGGGAGTGACATGAGGTCCCCCCCAGGTGTCCCCACCCCTAAGCCAGGGCCCACCTGAGCACAAGCCCCCTCTTCACCGTGGTCTTCATCTTCTCTATCAGGTGATCCACGTTGGCCTGCGGGGTCAGGAGTGGGGTGGGGAACGGGGTCACGAATGGAGTAGGAATGGAGGCTGGAACAGGGTTGGGAATGGGGGTGGGAGTGGGGTCAGGAGTGGAGTTGGGAATGGGGTTGGGAATGGAACCCACTCATCCCACACCACCCCGGTGGCACTGGGGACAGGGGCCAGGGCTGTCCCCACCTGCAGGTCGCGGCTGCTGAAGGGCTCCTCGTAGATATAGGCGGCGTCGGCGCCGGCCGCCAGCCCGGCCATGGTGGCCAGGTAGCCACAGAAGCCGCCCATGGTCTCGATGATGAACACACGGCGCTTGGTGCCTGCGGCCGACTGCTTGATCAGGTCACACGTCTGGAATAGGGCAGGGTTTGGGGGTCAGGGGATTTGGGGTGCCCACCCCGACCATTTGATCAGGTCACAAGTCTGGAATGGGGCAGGGTTTGGGGTCTGACCATGGTGATGGTGTTTGGGATGTGGGATTGGGCTATAGGGTCGGGGTCTGACCGTGGTGATGGTGTTGAGGGCGGTGTCGGCGCCAATGCTGAAGTCGGAGCCAGGGACGTTGTTGGAGACGGTGGCGGGGATGATGCACAGGGGGATGCAGAGCTCCTCAAAGCGGGCACGGCCCTCCACCAGCTCCAGCCCGCCCGTGAACGCCTGGGGGACAGCAGGGGACACTGACCGTGCCCTGGCCACATCCTGATCCCCCTGGCCACATCCTGACCACGCCCTGACCATGCCCCACTGACCTCGAAGCCGCCGATGATAATGAGCGCGTGGATCCCGAATTTGCTGATGTTGGCGCTGATCTCCTCGAAATATTTCTTGGGCAGAGTCCTGGGAAGGGGAAACCCCCCTGGATGAGCCCGGTCAGGGTGGGGACTCCAAATGACCCCACACAGAGGGGGGAAGTCACCTCTTGGTGCCCAGTTTGGATCCTCCCAGCCCCGTCCAGCTGCCCACGGCGTTCCAGCTGATCTCCTCCACCTGGTGGGGGGGGGGAAACAAGGGGTTAATGGGGTGGGAGAAGGTTTTGGGGTCACACAACGTCCCCTCAGCCCTCTCAGGGGGTTACACGATGTCCCCTGGCTTGGGGACAGCAGCAGATCAGACCCACAGTGGGGCTGGGGTTTGGACAGGGGTTAAACAGCCCCATCCTGAGGAATTCCTGAGGCATCTCCATCCCTGCAGGGCACAACTGCTTCTTCTAGGCCCTTTTCTCACACCCTTTTCCCACAGGGATCTCCCCATCCCAAAATCCAACCCCTCAAATCCATCCTGCACTTCACAAACTCTTTCCTCACCCTATTTTCCTGCTGGGATCTCCCCATTCAAAAACCCAACCCTTCAAATCCATCTCCAACCCCTCAAACCCATCCAGCACTTACCACCCCCTTTTCCCACCCCTTTTCTGTATAGGTATCTCCCTCTCCCCAAAATCAAACCCTCCAAATGCCCTGGGCACTCCTTTATCCCACAGGGATCTCCTCATCCCAACCCCTCTCTCCCATAGGATTCTCACCATCCCAAATGCCAGCCCCTCAAATCCATCTCAAACCCCATTCCCTATAGGAATCTCACCATCCCAAACACTTTCCCCACCCTTTTCCCACCCCATTCCCCTCCAGACCCTCACCATGCCGAACGCCAGTCCCTCGAAGCCGTCGTGCACGGCGAGCACGCGGTGGCCGTGGATGAGGCCGATCCGGACGGTCGCCCGAACGGCCGCGTTCATCCCCGCGGCCGGAGCGCCCACATTCAGCACGGCCAACGTGTACCCGCTCTGGGGACAGGGACAGGGTTGGGCACTTGGGGACAGGGGACATGTCTTGGGTGGCCTTGGGGATTGGGGACACAGGTCAGGTGGCCTCAGGGACTGTGATGGGATTGGGGTAGCCTGGAGTGACTTTGGGGCCAACGTTGTAACTGCTCTGCGGGGACAGCGGACACAGCTGAGGTGGCCTTGGGGACAGTGGCAGGATTGGGGTGTCCTTGGTGGGATTGGGATGGGATGGGGGTGGGATGCATCCCTGGATGAGACTGGGGTGTCCTGGGCTGGGATCTGTCCCTGGGGTGTCCTGGGATGGAACTGGGGTGTCCTGGGATTGGGGTGGGATCAGGGTGTCCCTGGTTGGGCCCCTCCCCGTGCCCTCCCCAGTGTCCCCTACCTTGGTGGCGGGCGGGCGGATGTGAGCCAGCAGCTTGTAGACGTTCCAGTTGTTCTGGAAGCTCCTAAAAATTGGGGAAATTGGAGTTTGGGGACATTTTGGGGACATTGGGGTGCAGGGATGGGGACAGGGAGGTGCCACCCACCGGCCCCGCAGCTTCAGCGCCTCCTCGAAACGTCCCTCATTCATGGCCGTGGTGACGTCCTTGGTCTAGGGGCACAGAGGGGGTTTGGGGTGGAATCGGGGTGTCCTGGGTGGGATTAGGGCGGGATCGGGGTGGGATGAGGTGGGATCTGTCCCTCGGGTGGGATTGGGGTGTCCTGGTGTGGGATCCATCCCTGGGCTGGGTCTGGGGCCACTCCCGGTGTCCCCCCGTCCCCACTCACCACCTGCACGCACTCCATGAGGGGCAGGCGTACAGCCTGGTTGCCGGACAGACTGACCACGCAGGCAGGCGTGTCTGGCGTCCCCTCCAGCAGCGCCATCACGGCCTCCACGCCCATCCTGCTGCCCTGAAGGGACATGGGGGGGGGGAGGTGTCACCTCTGGGGTCCCCTCGTGTGGGGTCAGGGTGAGGAAGGAGGTGCCCACCAGGATGCGGTCGAAGGCCGAGGGGGTCCCCCCGCGCTGGACGTGGCCCAGGATGGTCACTCTGGTGTCGTATCCCAGACGTTTCACCACCAGCTGTGGGGACACCGGGAGAGCTCCGTGACCGGCCCCAAAAGGGGAGAGAAGGGGATTGTCCCCTGTGTCCCTCCTGTCCCCTGTGCCCCCCCGTTCCCACTCACATCCTTGATGTTGTCCGAGGTGATGGCCTTGCCGTGCTTGTCGATGGCACCCTCGGCCACGATGATGATGTTGAGCCTGGAGCCGCCGTCACGAGTCTGGGGGGACACGGGGTGACGAGGGGGATGGGCACCGGGGGACATCCCTGCAGCCATCCCTCCATCCCTCCCTGTGTCCACTGTCCATCCCTGTGTCCACCCCATGTCCATCCCTCCGTCCCACCTCGGCCAGCCTCCTGCACAGGTGCTCTTCCCAGTCATCCTCAGGGGGTGACTCAGGGATGAAAACCCAATCGGCGCCGGAGGCCAGGGCCGTGATCAGCGCCAGGTACCTGAAACGGGGCCAAAAACGCCTTTTGAGCCACTTCCCCCAATTTTTGGGGTGACAAAAGCCCCCCAGGTGCCACCAGGACGTACCCGCAGTGCCGCCCCATCACCTCCAGCACGAAAGTCCTCTGGTGGCTGCGGGGACAAGAAAGCATCACCCACCCAAAATGGGGACACCAGGGGCTTGGGGACAACGAGGGTGTCCCTGCCACCTCTGTGCCGTGGTGGCGATGGTGTCCACAATCTCTGTTAGGGTTTGTGTTTGTGTTTGGGTCAGGGTCAGAGTAATGGTCAGTGTTAGGGTCAGGGTTGGGTTTAGGGTCACCTCCTTGTCAGCTCTGCACTCTGGTGGTGTTGGCGATTTAGGGTTAGTATTAGGGTAAGGTTTAGGGTCTCCACCCCGTCACCTCTGGGCCGTGGTGGTGATGGCATCCACGATCTCCATGATGCGGTGCAGCGCCGAGTCGGTGCCGATGGTCATGTCGGTGCCGCAGAAGTCGTTGTCGATGGAGCCCACCATGCCCACAATGTTCAGGTGGCTTGAGCGCTGCGCCTCCTCTGCCGTGATGGCACCTGGGGAGCGATGGGCAGGAGGGGCACGTCACCCCCAATGGTCACTCGGGGGTAGAGGTGTCACAGAGGTTGTTAGGGGGGAAAAAACAAAAAACATGGCTTTGGGTGATCAAAAGCACGGTTTTGGGTGACAAAACCCCGTATTTTGTGTCGGACACCTGGATTTTGGAACCAAACCTTTCTCTTTTGGAATCAAACCTTTACAGACCCCCTGTTCTCAATGTGAGGCCCCCCCCGAAATGGCCCCTTTGGTGGCAGAGGTTCCACAAAGCTCCATTTTGGGGGAAAACCCGGAATTTTTGGGTGGCCACACCCTGATTTTTTGAACCACACCCCCTTTTCCCTCTGTGTGCCCCCTTAAGCCATCTCCAACAGTGCCCCAAGCCTCCATTATTAGGGAAAAAACTCACATTTTTGTGTGCCAAAAACCCAAATTTTTGTGTGCTTTTGAACCCAACCCTTTCCCTCTTGTCCCCCACCCTCTCCCCCACCCCAGGTGATTTCACGGCTCCCCCACTGTCCCCCCCATACCAGTTTTGACCAGCTCTGCCACGAGCCCGCTCCACTCCGCCCGGAAGGTGTCAGCGCCAGTGAGGCTGCCGTCGCCGCCGATCACACACAGGTTGGTGATGCCGTGCTTGGCCAAGTTCCGTGCGGCGCGGAGCCGCCCCTCGCGCGTGCGGAAATCCTGGCAGCGCGCGCTGCCAATCACCGTGCCGCCCTGGGGGCAAAGGGAGTGCGTGGCCTTGGTCCCGTCTGTCCACCCCTCTGTCCATCCAACCCTCCATCCTTCCGTCCATCCCTGTGTCCATCCCTGTGTCCACCCTTCCCTCCCTCCTTCCCTCCCCCCCATCCCAGCTCTGGTTTTGGGTCATTTTCAACTGAGTCTCAGCTCAGACTGGGACCAGTGAGGGACAAACTGGGATGAGGCCAGGAGGGGACCCCCGGTGTCCCCCTGTCCCCATCCCCCGTCCCTGTCCGTGTCCCTCACCAGCTGCAGCATCATGGACACGCTCTCCCACGTGGCCTCCTTGATGTGGTCACCACCATCCACCAGCCCCTGGTAGCCCTGGGGGGCAGAGGGGACAATGGTTAAATGACACCTTTTCCCACATTTTGGGGTGAGAATGTGGGATTTTGGGACTGGGGCTGGCACTGACCTCGTACACGAAGAACACCTTGGCCCCGGTGTAGATGCCCACGCGCACCACAGCGCGCACGGCCGCGTTCATCCCTGCGGGACGCCACAGTCACTCTGCCACCCCCCCAGACACCTGGCACCCCCCGGACACTCCCAAAGCTGTCACCGACCCCCCCCCAGCTGCCACTCCCTTGGGGACACCCCAAATCCGTCCCCCCTACCCCCCCGCGGTTCCCCCCCTCGCAGCTGCCATCCCCCCCCGGGTTATTTTTGCCCCGGTGACCTTTGGTGGCAGCGCCTGACGCGGCTGACAAACACGGGGGGAGGGGACACTCCGGGGGGGCCCCCCTGGCCTGGCACCCCTCCCCCGTGTCCGTCCGTCCCCCCCCACCCATGGGACCCCCGGAAAACCCCCAAATTTTGGGATGAATCCTTGGAATTTTGGGCAATCCCGATTTTTTTGCCTCTGTGCCAAAGCGCCACCCGTGTCCCCTTGGAGTCCCCTCCCCGAATTTTGTCACCGTCGTTCCCCCCCCCCCGGCACCCTAAAACTCCCCCCGAGCTCCGCCCGACCCCAAAATCCCCCCCAAGGTCATTCCCAAAACCCCAATCCAGGGAAAACCTCGATGGTTGTGGGATCAGAATCCCGATTTTTACCCCAAGAGGAGTCTCCCCCCTCTCACCCGCCCCCAAATTTTGTGGTCCGCGGGGTTTTGGTATGGCAGGGGATTTGGGATCCTGGGGGGTTTGGGGAGTTTTGAGGGGATTTGAAGGGGGATTTTTAGGGATTTGGGGGGATTTGGGGTGGCGGGGGTTTTGGGATCCCGGGGGATTTGGGGAGTTTTGGGGGGGAATTTGCAGGGGACTTAGGGGGATTTTTAGGAATTTGGGGGAATGTGGGGCGTGGCTTTGGATTCCGGAGGTCTTGGGGTCGTGGGCTTTGGGATCCCGGGGTTTGGGGTTTTGGGGTCCCTTACCCTGCGCGTCCCCCCCAGAGGTGAGGACGGCGATGGCTTTGCCGACCCCCAGGGTCTCGGGGTGCCGGTGTCCCGCGGGGCTCTGGGGCATTTTCCTGCCTGGAAAAAATCGGGAAAAACGGGAAATTCGGGCAGATCCCAAGGCGGGAAGGGCGGAAGGACGGTTCTGTCCCCCCGGGTGGCGCTGCCAGCGCAGAGTGGCAGCGCTGGGGGAGGGACAGGGACACGGGGACACCGGGACAGCCCCGCTGCCACCGCCGGGACACTCCCGCCCGGGGGGGCACTGGGGGGCTCCTTACTGGGACCCGTTTGTTCCCTTTACTGGTGCCGGTCTCTATTCCCTGCTGGTGCCGTCTGTCCTTACAGGTTCCAGTCTGTCCCTACCGGTCCCAGTTTGTTCTCCCTGTGGGAGCTGCTCTGCTCTCCTTACTGGTGCCAGTCTTGTGTCCTTACTGGTCTGTAAGGCCAGTCTGTCCTCACTGGTCCCAGTCCCTGTTCCCAGTGGGAGCTGCTCTGTCCTCCTTACTGGTCCCAGTCCGTCCTTACCAGTCCCAGTCGCTGTTCCCTGTGGGATCTGCTCTGCACTCCTCACTGGTTCCAGTCTCCTTTCCTTACTGGTCCCCGTCCCCATTCCCTGCCGGCCCCGGTACGGGGTCATTACTTGCTCTGCCCTCCTTACTGGTCCCAGTCTCTGTTCCCTGCTGATTCCAGTACCTCTCCCTGATCGGTTCCAGTACATCGCCGGCCCCGGTGCGGGGCCGTTACTGGTCCCGGTCGCTGTTCCCGGAGGGATCTGCTCAGCTTTCCTTACTGGTCCCAGTTCCCGTTCCCTGCCCGTGCCGCTCCCGGCTCCAGCTGAGCGCCGGCCCCGCTGCGGGGCCGTTACTGGTGCCAGTGCGGGGCCGTTACTGGTGCCAGTCCCCGGCCATTACTGGTGTCAGTGCGGGGCCGTTACTGGTGCCAGTGCGGGGCCGTTACTGGTGCCAGTCCGGGGCCATTACTGGTGCCAGTGCGGGGCCGTTACTGGTGCCAGTCCCCGGCCATTACTGGTGCCAGTCCGGGGCCATTACTGGTGCCAGTGCGGGGCCGTTACTGGTGCCAGTCCGGGGCCGTTACTGGTGCCAGTCCCCGGCCATTACTGGTGCCAGTCCGGGGCCATTACTGGTGCCAGTGCGGGGCCGTTACTGGTGCCAGTCCGGGGCCATTACTGGTGCCAGTCCCCGGCCGTTACTGGTGCCAGTCCCCGGCCATTACTGGTGCCAGTCCGGGGCCGTTACTGGTGCCAGTCCCCGGCCATTACTGGTGCCAGTCCCCGGCCGTTACTGGTGCCAGTCCCCGGCCGTTACTGGTGCCAGTGCGGGGCCGTTACTGGTGCCAGTCCCCGGCCATTACTGTTGCCAGTCCGGGGCCGTTACTGGTGCCAGTCCCCGGCCGTTACTGGTGCCAGTCCCCGGCCATTACTGGTGCCAGTGTGGGGCCGTTACTGGTGCCAGTGCGGGGCCGTTACTGGTGCCAGTCCCCGGCCATTACTGGTGCCAGTCCCCGGCCGTTACTGGTGCCAGTCCCCGGCCATTACTGGTGCCAGTGCGGGGCCGTTACTGGTGCCAGTCCCCGGCCATTACTGGTGCCAGTCCCCGGCCGTTACTGGTGCCAGTCCCCGGCCATTACTGGTGCCAGTGCGGGGCCGTTACTGGTGCCAGTCCCCGGCCATTACTGGTGCCAGTGTGGGGCCGTTACTGGTGCCAGTGCGGGGCCGTTACTGGTGCCAGTCCGGGGCCATTACTGGTGCCAGTCCCCGGCCGTTACTGGTGCCAGTCCCCGGCCATTACTGGTGCCAGTCCCCGGCCGTTACTGGTGCCAGTCCCCGGCCATTACTGGTGCCAGTGCGGGGCCGTTACTGGTGCCAGTCCCCGGCCATTACTGGTGCCAGTCCCCGGCCGTTACTGGTGCCAGTCCCCACTGCCCGCTGGGAGCACTGACCTGCGGCGCGCCCCCGGCTCGGAGCGGGGGGGAGGAAGGACAAGAGGAGGAGGAGGAGCGCGGCCAAGGAGAGCGCGGCCGAGGCCAGGAACCGGGACAGTCCCGCCACCGGCACCGGCACCGCCGCCATGGCCCGGGGACAGCGCGGGGGCAGCGCCGGAACCGCTCCGGGACCGCCACCATCGCCCGGGGACACGGGCTGGGAGCCGGGATTGGCCGCGGGGAGCGGTGTAATGGGATCGGGGTAATGGGATCGGCTGCAGGGATCGGCTATTATGGGATCAGCTATTACGGGATCGGCTCTGATGGAATTGACTGTAATGGGATCGGGGTAATAGGATCGGCTGTAGGGTCCAGCTATTATGGGATCGACTGTAACGGGATCGGCTCTAATACGATCAGGTATTATGGGATCGGCTGTAGTGGGATTGGATGTAGGGATCAGCTATAACAGGACTGACTATAAGGAGAAACTGGAATGGGATCGACTATAGGGATAAACCATGATGGGATAAACTGTAATGGGATCGGCTGTATGGGATCAGCTGTAATGGGATACACACACACAGAGTGACCCCCTATAGGATGACATCCTCACAGGGTGATGCCCTATGGGGTGGCACCCTCCCAAAGGGTGACCCCCCCCCCCCCCACAGGACCCCCTGTAGGGTCACACCCCCCGTCCGCGGTGACCCCTCCTCTATGCGCTGCCACCCTGGACCTCCTCCCCGCTAGGGGGAACTCTCTTCTCCCCGAAACGCTCTTCTTCCTCCCCTGGTCTCTGCTTCACTTCCGGCGGCGCCTCACCTCCGGCGCCCATTTCCGCTTCCGTCGTCTCTTCTTCGCTGCCGCCGCCGAGGCCGGGAAAACCGCGCGCGCTCGGGACGCTTCCGGTCCCACTTCCGCTTCCGGTCGGGCAGCCGGGGCCGGCTGAGGGGAGCGGAGCGGCGGCGGCGGGTCCGGGACCTGGACCGACCCCGGGGCCGGCTGAAGGCAGCGGCGGCGGCTCCGGGGCCTGAACCGCTCCCGGACCCTGCTCCGCTCCCGGACCCTGCTCCTCTCTCGGTTCTCTGCGCTTCTCCGGACCCTGCTCGTCTCCCTCCCGTTGCCCTCCCGCCGGACCCCGCCGCCGCCGGGCCTTTCCCGGTGCCCGTTCCCCCCGGTTCCGCCGGTGCCCGGAGGCGAAGCCCCCGATGAGGATGGAGGCCCGGGAGGCGGCGCGGGCCCGGCCCGGCCCGGCCTTCAAGGGCTTCGCCCCCACGAGCAAGGTGCGGAGCGGCTGTGGGGCGGGGGGCTCGGGGGGCTGTGGGGCTCGGGGGGCTGTGGGGCTGGGGGCTCGGGGGGCTGTGGGGCTGGGGGGGCTGGGGGTTTGTGGGGCTGGGGGCTCGGGGGGCTGTGGGGCTCGGGGCTTCCCTGCTCCCTTTTCCGTCGGGGCTGGAGCTGCCCTGGCTCCTTTCCTCACGGGATTGCAGAGGGATTTTTTGGGCGAGAATATTTTAGGGATGTCTGGGGCGATTGCCCGCCCCAGGGTGCTCCTTGGACACTTGGAGCCGCGGTTCTCTGGGAAAACTCAGCCTGAAGACCCCAAAAGTCAAACCCTAAACCCATTTTTGAGTTTTCCCGGTTTCTGGCGTGGGAATTCCACCTGGAATTTGCCGGGAATGGGGAGCCCAAGTGTAGGATCCAGCCCGGGCCCGGAGCTGCCCGGGATTTGCCCAACAGTTTTTGGGTTCTTCCTGCTCCATTAATTCCTTCCGTAAAATTTGGGAGTTGTGAGTTCTGGGAGTTGTGAAGTTCAGGAATTGCGGATTTGGGAGTTATGAGTTTCAGGAATTGTGACCTTTGGGAGCTGTAAACTTTGGGAATCGTAAATTTTGGGACTTGTGAATTTTAGAAATTATGAACTTTGGGAATTTTAGGGAGCTGGGAATTTGGGGAATTATTAATTTTAGGGATTGTGAATGTTGGGAAGTATGAACTTTAGGAATTGTGAATTCCTGCCACCATTCCCAACCCAACCCTGGGAGCGCCCTCCCCTTTTCCCAATAATTTTCCTGGATTCCTCCGTGACATTTTCCCACTTCCAACCAAAAAATTAGGATTTTTCCCATATTTTTTTTTCCACAGTTTTTCCCCCCCAAACTCAGCAGCTTCTCCTGCCCAGCTGGGAACTCCTCCTGCTCTCTCAGCTACGCCCCAGGTGAGTTTTCCATTTGGGATTTGGGGCTGTTTTCCCTAAAAACAACCCCTGGAGAGGGGAAATTCGGGATTTTTTGGGAATTCCCGGTGGTTTTCCCCTCAGAAACTGCTGGTGAGAGATTCCCGGGAGCCAACGGGCAGTGGAGGAGCTCCAAGCCCCGGGGCAGCCGAGCCTCCTTCCTGGAAACCCGGAAAAATTCTGGGTGCGTGTGGCAGATGCCCAAATTTCCATGTTTTATTTTATATTTTGGGGGCTTTGGGGGTCTGGGGGGGGGTATTTGGGATTTTGGGGTTTTATTTGGGATTTGGGGATTTTTTGGGGGGTTTTACTTTGGGATTTTTTTGAGAGCTTGGTGGGTTTTTTGGGTTTTATTTGGGATTTTGGTTTCTTTGGAGAGGATTTTTGATGTTTTTTGGGGGGGGCTGGGATTCTTGGGGATTATTTTTCTTTTGTCTGGGATTTTGGGGATTTATTTGGGAGCTTTGGGGGTTTTATTTGGAATTTTGGGCATTTCAGCTCTCCTTTTGCACTTTTTTGTGGTTTCATTTGGGATTTTAAGCCAATTTTCAGGATTCGCAACAAACCTGAGGTGTTTTTCCCTCCTTCCAGTGGGAATTCCAGCACTTTTGTGGGAAAATCCACCCTCCATGGAGCCTCTTTTCCCCTCAAACCGGCCCCGAGCCCCTCCTGGAGCCGCCGCAGCCCCAAGAAGGCCCCGCGGCGCTTCCTGAGCGCAGCCGAGGAGGTGACGGGGCTGGGAATGGGAAAAATCCGGGAAAATCCCAGGGGCTTTGTGGGGTCGGGGCGGGGGGAGGCGGAGCTGGGGGCGCTGCTGGGGTTAAATGTGAAATTCCTGGGGTTTCCCAGCCCTAAACTCCGATTCTCACCCTTAGATCCAAAATATTTTGGATCCTGGTGGGGTTAAACTGAAAATTCCTGGGTTTCTACAGGCCTAAATCCCAATTATTTGGGAACAGGAGAGATTGAGGCAGCTCTGGGTGCTCGGGTGGGGTTAAACTCAAAATTCCGGGGGTTTCCCACCCCTAAATCCCAGTTTTTTGCGGTTTTTCTCAGCGTTGCCTTCGTGGGATCCCACCAGATCCCTGAATTTGGGGGAAATCCCTCGGGATCAGCAAATTCCAGGGTTTTGAGTGGAATTTCTCCCGTGATTTTTCCCCGCAGACGGTGCGGGAAGAGGAGCGGGAGATTTACCGGCAGCTGCTGCAGATGGTGACCGGGAAGAGATTCTCCAGCTCCAAACCCTCCCCACTGCTGCCCTTCCACCTGTGAGTCAGGAACGGCCCAAAAAAATCCCCAAAGAGTCCCAAAATCCCCGTACGAATCCCAAAAACCCTGCCCAAACCCCCAAAAACTCTCCAGAAGCTCTTCCCAAATCCCTGAAAACATCTCCCCAAACCCCAAAATCCCTGCCCAAACCCCAGAAAATCCCCAAAGACCTGCTCGAGTCTCAAAAACTGCCAGAATCCCAAAAACCCTTCCCAAATCCTAAAAACTCCTAAAACCCCCTGCCCAAATCCCAGAAACTCCTCCCTAATCCCAAAAACCCTTCCTAGTCCCCCAAAACCTCTCCCCAAATCCCAAATCTCCATTTTTTCCTCAGGAATTTCCCTGACTGGTTTTTTTTTTCTTTGCAGCTCCCGCTGTCCCCGTTCCGGCCCCTCCTTGCCCCAGGAGGCTCCCAGGGATGATCCCGAGGCGCTGGAAATTCCCAAAATTTCAGGTCCACTCCCACGTCCCCCAGAGCCACCTCAGAATTCCCAAAATCCCCCCCTGGGCCCCTCTCCGGGGTATCCCGGGGGGTTCCAGCCCCAAAATTCCACAGTCCAAGAGCAGCAGGAGGAGCAGGCGGCATCCAGTGCACACACTGAAGGTAAAAATTCCCACAGTCCCAGAAAAACCCCAAGAAGTCCCCAAAATTCCCAAAATCCCAAATAAAACCCCCCAAAGATCCCCCAAATCCCAGACAGAAAAAAAACAAATCCCAAATAACCCAAAACTTTGGGAAAGGGATTTAAATTTCATGACCAATCCGAGGTTTTTATTCGGGATCGGGCAGGATTTGGGATGGGAGTCGAGGGGGACAAAATTCCAGGAATTTTTCCCACTTTTAGGGTCGGATTCCGTCATTTTGCTCAAGGTCAAGGATTCCAGGACTCCAGCCCCGAGGTGAGGGGCAGGAAATGGGGGAATTTTGGGGGGAATTTGGGGATTTTGCAGATTTTTAGGGAGGTGACAATAGAGAGGGATAGGGTGAGAATTTGGGACATGAGGGAATTCTGGGGAAATTCCGGGATTTTTGGGCACTTCCAACCCTCCTTTCTCCCCCTTTTCCAGCCTCCCCTTTTTCCAGGCTGAGCTATGGATCAAAGAGCTGTGAGTAAATATTCCCTGCTGCCTTTTCCTGGGAATTTTGGGGGTGGAAAAATGAAAATCTTTATTTTTTTTAATCGATTTTTTTCCCATAAAAATTCTGGCTTTTTCCAGGACCAGTGTCTACGATTCCCGAGCCAGGGAGAGGTGGAGGCAAATCGAGGAGCAGAAAGCTCTGGCCCTGCAGCTCCAGAGCCAGGTGAGAATTCCATGGAAATTTCTTGGGATAAGCAACCAGGAAAAGAGGAAATGTTCCAGATTGGAAGTTATGGAAAAATTTGGCACTGGGAGGGTGGTCAGGGCTTGGACAAGGGGTCAGAATCCATGGAAATGGGGAAAAAGGGGGGACGTGGCCCTTGGGGACAGGGTCACGTGGCTGTGGAAGGGTTAATTACAGGATCCTGGAGCTTTTCCCCAATTTTATTGCTCCTAAGTCCTTCTTTTCCCCGATCCGAGAGGAGTGTGAGGAGAATCCCCGGTCTCTGACCCCAAATCTCTGCTCCCGCAGCGCCTCCAGGAGCGGCAGCGCTCGGTGCAGGACCTGGTGGATCTGCACCTGCGGGTGCCCCTGGAGAAGGAGATCCCGGTCACCGTGGGACCCGAGGCGCCGGAGCGGGGCCGGGGGCCCGAGGGCGACGAAGAATTCCCGGAGATCACCGAGGTGGGGCTGAGAGCCGGGAAAACGGAACCTGAACTGGGATCCCTGGGATTTGTGCACGGGAGCAGAGCTGGGCTCCCTCCTCCCGTTGAATTTTTGTAGGAAATTTATGACTCAAGGGGCAAAAAGGGAATTTTGGGGTTGCATCCTTAGGGATTTGGGGATGAGGAAGAGCAGGAATTTTCTTTGCCCTTCCTGCAGGAAATGGAGAAGGAAATCGAGCCCTGCTCCCTCTTCCTGTTTAATTTTTGCTGGGAATTTGTCCTTCGAGGGGCAAAGGATAAACCTGGCCTACCCTTTCTTAGGGAGTTTATTTTTAAGGAGGAAAGGATGAATTTGGGGTTCAGCCCCTGGGGATTTGGGGTCAGGAAAAGCAGGAATTTTCCTTCCCCTTCCGGCAGGAAATGGAGAAGGAAATCAAGAGCCTCTTCCGAGGAGGGAACCAGGACGAGGTGCTGAGCGAGGCTTTCCGGCTCACCATCACCAGGAAGGACATCCAGACCCTCAACAACCTCAACTGGCTCAACGATGAGGTCAAAACCCCCCAAATTCCCATTTTCCACTCATTTCCGGCAGCTTGGAGCGGGAGAATGGATGGGTTTGGTGCTGGCAGTGGAGTTGTGGGTTGGCATTCCCAGCCCGGAGCAAAAAATGCGTTTCAGAGGGGAAAGCTCTGAAAAATAAAAATAATTTATATTTATGTGGGGAATGAACGATGGTGGGAGGATGGGATTGGCGTGAACAGGGAAAACAACAAGTGAATCTTAAACAAAGGCAGATTCCTAAAAATCCTTGGATTTTTGGAAGGTTTTAATGCCTCAGAGCTGGAATTTTTGAAGCTTTTACTGCAAATCCCCTTTTTTGGGGGGTTTATTCCCTAATTTTACACGGGGCCACAAATCCCAACTTCCCATGAAAAAAAATTTAAAAATATTTAGAAAAAAATTAAAAATCCTGGCTGTTTTTCCCTTTTTTTTTGCCCCAGATCATCAATTTCTACATGAATTTGCTAATGGAGAGGAGCAAGGAGAAGGATCTGCCCGCAGTCCACGCCTTCAACACCTTTTTCTTCACCAAACTAAAGACTGCAGGGTACCAGGCTGTGAAAAGATGGACAAAAAAAGTGGATATTTTCTCAGTGGATCTTCTGCTGGTGCCCATCCACCTGGGAGTGCACTGGTGCCTGGCTGTGAGTGCCTGGACTATCCCTGAAAATCCTCGGCTCGGGATTTAAGGCCCAAAATTTGTTGGTTTTGAGGGATGCTGAGGGGAAAAATTTGAATTTGTGGCTCAAATCAAAGCCTAAAATGAAATACAAAGGTGGGAGCAGTTTAGTGTGGGGCTTTTAGGCCTTAAATTCAGCTTGAAGGTCATTTTAGGGAATTTATTCCCTTGGGAAGATCTGATTTCCCCGTTCCCACCAACTCCTGCTGCCACAGGATCTTTTTAAAAAGAGATTTAGGCCACAGATATTTCACTTTTCCCCCCTCCTTTGTCCCGTCCCCTCCCCCTGGCTCCTGGGATCCTGCAGGGATTTTCAGCTCCTTTAGCAAAAACCTCCTGGCTTTATTAATTCCTGCTTAAATTATTAGTTAGTTCCACGGAAAAGAGTTAATTCCCACCAGAAATGGTGTGGGAATGGGGAAGGAAAGCGCCAAAAACCACGGATTTGGGGCCTTCAGAGGTGGGCAAACCTTGGTAAAAAAAATAGTACCTGATGAATAATAATAACAAACTATAAATAATATAAAAATAATATTAGAGGCTGATTTGGACATTCAGGGGGTAAAAAACACAGCAGGAAACGGGGATTTTTGGGGGGAAATCCTCTGGTGTGAAATAATCGGAATTTTTTTTTTGCTGGCAGGGAGAATTCTGGAATTTTTTTTTTGCCCTTTTTAAGGAGTTTTTCTCTGTGCAGGTGGTGGACTTCAGGAAAAAAACCATCACCTACTACGATTCCATGGGGGGGATCAACAGCGAGGCCTGCAGGATCCTGCTGTGAGTGAGATCCTTCCCTCGGAGCTGTTCCTGGAGAAAATCCCATTCCTGCTTCCCTGGCCTTGGAAGGAACAACTTGGCCCATCTTTGGGTCCCTTTGGGGTCATTTTTGGGCTCTTTTAGGGTCATTTTTGGCCCCTTTTAGGGCCATTTTTGCTCCCTTTTTCAGGCTCATTCTCCCCTTCCAGGACCTGGAAAATTCCTGCTCTTCCCTGGAATTCTGTCCCACAAATCCCAGGAATTCTCTCCCTTTTTTTTTTTTTTCCATGAGATTTGGCCTCTCCTGATACAATTTTAGATTTTTTGGGGGGATTAATCTGTAAATCCCAACCCGGAATCTTTGGGAATGGCCAGACAGAGAAAAAACCTCAGAATTCCTGGTTTTCCATGAATTCCTGCTTCCTTTCCCGCAGGCAGTACCTGAAACAGGAAAGTTTGGATAAGAAAAGGAAGGAATTTGACACCAATGGATGGGCCCTGCTAAGCAAGAAGAGCCAGGTTTGGACACCCCAAAATTCCCCAAAAATTTGGGATTTCCTTGGATTCCCCCCCCCCCTTTCCAGGCCCTTTTTTCTTCAGGGATTCCTGGGGAGAAAAGGAGGCAACAAATCCCAAATCTTGGGAGAGGGTGTTTTCCCCAGGGATGGGATCAAGGGGAAGGAAGGGTTTAGGTGGGATTTGGGGAAGGTGGGAACACAAAAAGTCCTGGAATTCTGGGACCTTTCCAGTTTTTCCAGCAGGAGATTCCACCGGAATTTCCCTCAGATTTCACTGGAATTTCAGGGATTTTTGGGATTGCCCTGGCCCTGGGGGTTTGGGATTTGAGAGAACTTCAGAATGTTGGGAATTTGGGAATGCTGTCCCATAATCCAGGTTGTTCCTGGAGGGTGGGAATCAGAAAAAAAGCAGGAATTCCGTGGGGGGAGAAATGGGGTAAATTTGGCTGAATTTTCCCCAGATTCCCCTGGAATTTCGGGGATTATGGGGATTTTCCCAGCCCTGGGGGCCTGGGAGTGGAGGAAATGTGGGAATTTGGGAATCCTGAGTCCCGTTTTTCCGCAGGAGATCCCACAGCAGATGAACGGCAGCGACTGCGGGATGTTCGCCTGCAAATACGCCGAGTGCATCTCCAAGGACAAACCCATCAACTTCACCCAGGTACCCACATTCCAGGGGCTGGGAATTCCCACATTCCCGAATTCCTGCTGCTCCCAGGCCCCCAGCGCCAGGAAAATCCCAAAAATCCCTGAAATTCCAGCAAGATTTCGGGGAAATCAGGAATTTCTCACCCAATTCCTGTGTTATTTCCCCCGGGAAGATCCCAAATGGCTCCTGATTGTGGGACAGCATTCCCAGATCCCAACATTCCCAAATTCTCTCCACTCCCAACCCCCAGGGCCAGGAAAACCCCAAAATCCCAGCAAAATCTGGGATACATTCCACCATTTTTTGCCTGAATCCCAAGAAATTCCCACTTCTTCCCCCATTCTCACAACCCCAAAGCCCCAAATTTCCCCCATTTTCCCCAGTTTTCCATGGAAAACGAGCAGGAATCTGTCCCTAGCTGAGCAAACCCTGACTGAAATTCCCATTTTTCCTCCCAAAATTCCCGAAGCAACACATGCCCTACTTCCGGAAGAGGATGGCCTGGGAAATCCTGCATAGGAAGCTCCTCTGATGCTGGAAAAACCCTGAAATTCCACGGATTTGGATCAGAAAAATCCCGGGATTCTCTTCGGGATGCAGCCAAGGAACTCCGGGTCCTGCTCTTCCCAAAAACACCCCCTGGATTTGGGGGGAATAGAAAAGTTTGGAAGCACAGTTGGGATTTTTTGGAGGTTTTTTCCCTCTTTTTTGTGATTCCAGGATGGATTTTCCCGCTTTTCTGGCTGCTGGGATGGGGAGATTTGGGAATTTTGGGCTTTTTGGAGCTGGATTTTTGGGAAAAGGGAGGCGCTTCCATGGATTTGGGTTGGGAAAATCCAGATTTGGGAAAAGTGAGGGAAGGGTTTGGTTCTGAAGGGAACTTCTGGAAATCATTCCCATTTTTTTCCACCTCATTCCCAAAGTTTGGGGATTTTATCCATGGGAAAACCTGGATTGGGAACCCTGGGAGTAAGTCCCGCTTAAATCCCGTTTTTTCCCAATTTTTCTTCCCAAATTCCCTCCTTTCAGCACAGCTTTTTCTGGGATTAAGCTCCGGAATGCCAGAATTCCTCCGGATTTATTCCCAAACTTCGCATTTCTGAGGGATAAACCCCAAAACCTGAGCAAAATCCTGGATTTTTGGGGAATTTTTGAGAATTTTCGCCTCCCTTTGGAGCTGCTTCATCCCCGCAGCTCCCGTTGCTTTTTCCAGCTGCTTTTCCCACTTTTTCCTGGAAAAAAACCCTCCCAGATCCCAGGAACTGCAGCAACGATGGGAAAAGCTCCAAAATCCTGGGAATTCCTTCAACTTTTCCCCCAAAAAAACAGGATTTATCTGGGGAGCTTTTCCAAAAAAAAAAAAAAAGGGATTTTGAGGCCTTTCCCTGGATTAATTTATTCCTGATTTTTTTTGGAGCTTCCCAAGCCTCTGGATCTGCTGTTCCTGGTGGAAAAGAAGATTTTTAAGGAGAAGAAAAGTGGGAAAAAATCCCAAATTTTTGTATTTTCCCTCTCCCATGGGAGCAGGGAATTTTTTCTATTTTTCCCAAGCTGGGAGCCGAAGTTTTGTACTGAATTCCCAAATTTTTGGAGCCCTTTTTCCTGGTTTTTCCCGGCCCTTTGTGTCCCTTTGTCTCAAACCAGGACAGATCCTAAATTCCCTCCTGTTTTATACCAGATTCGTTTCCTACTTTTTTTATCTTTTATTGGAATTAAAGCTCTGGGAAAAAAACTCAAATTGTGGAATTTTCCTGCCTTTTTTGTTCTCCTTGGGTGGGAATCCCGGGAAAAGGGTTTGGGGTCATTCGTCCTCAGCCGAAGAAATCAGGGAAGTGCCCCAACATTTCGGAAGAATGCTCCAAAATCCAGAAAAAAATGACTCAAAATTCAGGAAAAATGCCCCCAAATCCTGGAAAGTGGCTCCGTGGCCACCAGAAAATTCCATGGATCATTTATTCCCACCCAATTTTTGGGATAAATCGCCCTATTCCAGGGATTTTCAGGTCACCTTGGCTTTTTTCCCTCTTTTCCGGATCCTCATTCCTGGGTTTTGGGCCAGTTTGTCCCAAAAAAGTCTCTGGAACTCCTTAAAAACCTCCTGGCTCTCGGTGCCCCCTTCAGCCGCTCCTGGGCATTTTTGGGAAGGCAGGAATCACCTGGGATGGGGGGAACTTGGGAAAAATGCCCCAAAACCTGGGAATGGTGCCCAAAATCCATGAAAAATGCCCCAAAATCCAGGCAAGATGTCCCAAAACCCAGGAAAAACGCCCCAAAACCCAAGAAGATGCCCCATATTCCATCAGGAAATGACCCCAAATTCCACAGGAATCCCCAAAATCCTGGCAGGAATTCCTTCCCCCCCCCACCAGGTGACAAAAGTCCCTTCATGTCCTCTCCCCCCCCCCCCGCATCTGTTGCTATTTTTACCAAAATTCCCAGAAAAAGCCAGGATTTGGGATAAAGGCGCCCTTTCTTGGGGCTGCAGTTGGGGCTGGCAGCGGCCGCGTCAGGTAAACTCAGCTCTCCTGGGAATCCCCAAAATCCCAAAAATCCGGGCCTCGGAGCCCCTTGTGCTGCCGGGGGCGGCGGCTGCAGCCCGAAAATGCCCCAGAAGACAAAAAGATGCCCCAAAACCAGGGATACCTTCCCCAAAACCAGACAAAAATGCCCCAAATCCAGGGAAGATGCCCCAAAATCTGGGATAGATGCCTCAAAACCTGTAAAGATGCCCCAAAACATCACATTCCCCGAAATTCAGGGTTGGGACCCCAAATTCTGAGCTGGGAGACCCCAAAATTCATAGCTGCCCCTTCAAACCCCTGATTTGGGGTAATTTTTGGGATAGTTTTGGGTAATTCTAGGTCAATTTTAACCCCAAACCAGGCTTGGGGCAGAGCTGCCCCTCCAAACCCCAATTTGGGTCATTTTGGGGTCATTTTTAACCATCCAAACCCCAATTTTGGGGTAATTTTGGGTCATTTTTAATTCATTGGAGTAACTTTGGGGTCATTTTGGGGTAACTTTTGGCTAATTTTGGGTCATTTTTAACCCCAAACCCTCCAGGTCGGGGCTGCTCCTCAAAACTCCCATTTTGGGGTCATTTGGGGTCATTTTTAACCTCAAGCAGGGGCAGGGTCCTCACACTCCAGGAGCCTCCTGATCCTAATTGCTCCTAATAACTCCCCCTGACCCCATTAATCCCCTACAGGCCTGAGCCTTCATTAATTAATTAATTAACCTGCAGCCCCGCTGGGCTTCTTTCTGCTTTTTCCCAAAAAAAAATCCCCAAAAAACCCCAAAAATAATAAAAAAAAAATCCCTGAACCCAATCTCCCTTCAAACCTTGGGACCCTCAGCCCAGCCCCCATCAAAAAATCCCTTCTAGGGTCAAGGGTTTTTTGGGATTTTTGGTGGTTTTGATGTTTTTTTTATTTTTTTTCCCTAGATTTATTTATTTTGGGGGATTTTTCCGGTTCTGGGACACAGGGGTGGCTTTGTCCCCGTGGCTTTTGGGGCCCTGGCTCAGTGCCACCCCAAATAGGTTTTTTTTGGGATGGGGGGATGGGAGAATTCGCCATCAAAGGATCCTAAATCCCTTTTTTTTTTAACCTCTTCCTCACTCCAGCCGGGAAAAAAAGGAACTTTCAGGGTTTCGAGCCGGATGAAAATCCTGAATTTCAGGCATTTAGGGGGCAAAAAGTCCCAAATTTTTGGGAAAGATCCTAAAAAATTAAAGGGTGAAGCAACTCCGCCCTGCTCAGAGCAACCCCGAGGGAAAAAATTCGGGAATTCCAGGGGAAAAATCCCTAAAAAGACCCAAAAAATCCCAAAGAATCCCCCAAACCCATTCATTGGATTCCCAACATTTCACCCCAAAATCCCAGAATTTCTCCCCAAATTCCTGGGGTTTCACCTCAAATTCCCATGGTCTTGCCCCAAAAAAATATTAAAAATTTTTTTTAATTAAAAGATACACAAAAATATAAAAGAATACACGAAAAATATATTAAAAATACCCCAAAAATATCTTTAAAATACAAAAAATTACCCCAAAACATTCAAAAAATATAACCCCCCCAAAAAAAATTAAAATAATGCACAAAAATACCCCAAAAATAGAGAGAAAACAACAAAAAATATCTAAAAAATACAAAAAAGTCAAAAAATAAAAATAAAACACAAACAACTTCAAAATAAATCAAAATAAATCAAAATAAATCAAAATAAATCAAAATAAAAGCCCTAAAAAATCGCCGGCAGGGCCCTGAGCTCCCCCCCTGCTGCCTGAAAGGATCCCTTTGTACCTTTCCCTAAAAATCGCCTTTTCATCCCAAAAAAGGGGGAGGAGGGTAGGGAGGAGGAGGAGGAAGAGGCCGCGCTCGGGGAGGGGAAGGGTTTGACCTCATCCCACAAAAATTCCCGGTTTTTTCCCCATTTCGGGCCCCTTCCCACCTTTCCAGGGGGGAAAAAGGGACAAAGGGGCTCTGTGCCACCAAACCCCCCAAAAATGGGGAAAAAAGGGGAATTTGGAGGATTTTCCCCACCAGGAAAAGGAGGAGAAGGAAAAGTCCTAAATGGAAAAATGGGATTTAGGTCCAGGATTTGGGAGTTTGGGATTTTTATAGGGATTAGAAGCAGATTTTACGTCCCTAAATTTTTTAGGGGCTAAATTTGCCTCAAAATTGGGATTTCTGTGGGGTTTGGGGCCTTCAAATTCGCTTTTTTCACATGAATTCGCCCCAAAATTGGGAATTATTGGAGTTTTTCGTCCCCTAAAATAATCAGTTTGGGGATCAAAAAATAATTTCATTTTTCTATTATTAAACATTAATTTTTAATAGGAAATTTTATGGGACAATTAAAAATATGGAGCGAAGCGGCTGCAAAATGAGGAGGAAAAAGTAAAAATTGGGAGGGGGGGGGGAGCAAAGATCCTTTTTCTGCTCCACAATTCCAAAAGGATCCCGGGAAATATTTGGGGCCAGATCTGAGGTTATTGAGAGGTGCCAGAGGGAAAAAATGGAATTTGGGGAGTGTTTGGGTTGAAAAAAAGCCCTTTTTGAAGGGAAAAACAAATTCCTGGCTCCCCCCCAGTGAGGAATTCCCTCTCTGGGTTTGGGAGTTTTATGGGATTTGGGGATTTTTATGGGACTGGGGGGTTTGGGAGAGTGGGAAAAATTGGGAGGGAAGGGGGAAAATGGGAAAAAAATGGGGGGAAATGGGAAAAAATGGGGGGGGGAATCGAGGGAAATTGGGGGAAAATGAGGAAAAATTTGGGTAAAAATAGGGCAGAAGTGGAGGAATAATGGGGCTGAAATGGGGGAAGAATTGGGGTAAAAGTGGGGAGGGAAGGGGGTTAAAATTGGGCAAAATTTGGGTAAAAATGGGGGGAATGGGGCAGAGATGGAGCAGAAATGGGGAAAAAATGGGATTAAAATGGGGCAAATTGGGTTAAAAATGGGGCACAAATGAGGCTTAAATTGGGTGAAAACGGGGGCAAAATTTGAGCAGAAATGGAGGAAAAATGGAGCAAAAATGGGACAAAAATCGGGCGAAATTGGAGTAAAAATGGGAAATTGGGGTAAAAGTGGGGCAAAAATGGGATAAAAATGAGGAAAAATTTGGGACAATGGGATAAAAATAGGACAAAAATGGGGGAGAGAAGGGGGGAAAAATGGGGGGAAATGGGAAAAACTGAATTCCCTCTCTGCTTCCAGAGCAGTTTTGAGCCTCAGTTGGGAGATTTGGGGTGGGAAGATTTGGTCCCAAACCCAGCGGGGCCGGGTGACGCTCGCGGGTGGCGGCACCGGGGAGGGGACAGTGGGGACAAAGGGTGGTCCCACCCCCTGGGACGGTCCGAGCCCAAACCACGCCCCCCTCCCCCCCTCCCCCCATCCCGGTGTCCCTTCGCTGTCCCCGTCCCGGTTCGGGATCGAACCGTCCCCTTTTGGGATGATTTGACCCCAAACTGGGTTTGTTCAATCCCAACCTCCCCGCTCTGTGCCGCCGGCCGTGCCACCCCAAGGGACAAAACCGGGGGGGCCCAGCCTAAACTCTGTCATCGCCGCTGTCACCCGCGCCACCAGTGGCACCTGTATCTGTCACCAGTGCCACCAGTGGCACCAGTATCTGTCATCACTGTCACCAGTATCTGGCACCAGTGGCACCAGTGGCACCAGTGGCACCAGTATCTGTCATCACTGTCACCAGTATCTGGCACCACTGTCACCAGTGGCACCAGTATCTGGCATCACTGTCACCAGTATCTGGCACCACTGTCACCAGTGGCACCAGTATCTGGCATCACTGTCACCAGTATCTGGCACCACTGTCACCAGTGGCACCAGTGCCGCCTGCGTGTCCGCGCTCCGCGGAGAACGGGAAGCGATGTCCCCACCCCATGGCCGGGCTGTCCCCACCCCAAGGCCGGGCTGTCCCCACCCCATGGCCGGGCTGTCCCCACCCGTTGTCCCCACCAGCTCTCGGTTGTCCCCACCTTGGCTTCGAGGGAGTTTTTGAGGGGCTTTGGTGGGGGTTTGGGGTGAATTTGAGAGGAGTTTTTGGGGGGCTTTGTGGAGGATTTGAGGGGGATTTGAGCAGTCCCCGTCCCGGCTCTGTCACCCCGGGGACAGCGGCGGAGCCCCCCAAAAACTGGGGAAGGGTCGGGCAGCGCCTCCTTGCCCGTTTGACTTATTCCCAAATTTTCTGTTCCATCGGAAAGCGGCGGCCGGAGCCAAGGCCTGGCCCCGATCCCGGCTAGATCCGGCCACGCCGAGCACTCTTCCACCTGCTGGGGGTGGGAACCCCGAAATCCCCCAAATCACGCTCAAATCACCTCCAAGACTCCCCATAAACCCCTCAAAATCCCCCCAAAAAATCCCCCCAAATCGCCTCCAAAATGCCCCCAAAAGCTCCCTCAAATCATCCTTAAATCCCCCCAAATTCCCCTCAAAACCCCCTAAATCCCCCAAAAACTCACCCAAATCCCTCCCAAAAAAAGCCATCAAATCCCCCCAACCCCCCCCCCCCAAGCCCCCTTAAATCCCCCTTCAAATCCCCCGCAAAATTCCCTCAAATCCTCCCCAAAACCCCTCCAAACTCCCACAAATTCGGGGCAGTTTTGAGGGGCATTTGGGGGAATTTGGGGGGGGGGGGGAGGGTTGGGGAGGGGGTGGTCCCGGGCCCCGATCCGGGCAGGACAATTTGGGGAGGGGACTGCGCTGGGTTTGGGGTCGGGGGGGATGCTCCCCGTGTCCCTCGCCCTGATCCCACAATTCCTGCCGGGAATTCCGCCGGGAATGGGGACAACGAAAGGGGGGAGGGGTCGGGCTGGGCCCCAGGGGGCCCCAGAGGGGGGCGGGGATTTGGGGACAGCACGGGCGGGAGCGGGGGGGAGGACAGAGTGACCCCCGGGATGGATTTGGGGGGGGGGTGTGTCTCATCCCGGGGATATCCCAGTTTTTCCAGGACGCCCCTGCATGGATTTGGGGCGTCTCACACCGCGGGGGAAGGGGAGGGGAGGGGAGGGGGGGAGGTCGGGGGTATTCCGATGTTCCCAGGAGCCGGGGTGGGGATGGTGATGGGGATGAGGATGAGGATGGGATGAGGATGGGATGGGGTAGGGTGGGATGGGATGGGGTGGGGTGGGAATGGGAACGGGAATGGGAATGGGGTAGGATGGGGTGGGATGGGGTGGGATGGGGTAAAAATGGAGTGGGATGGGGTGGGATGTGGTGGAGAATGGGGTGGGCTAGAATGGAATGGGCTGCGCCGCCTCACCCCTCGCATCCCCCAAACCCTGCATCCCCCCCTCCGCTGCGGGGCCGGGGCCGTACCGGGGGGGTCCCCGCGGGGGCCCGGCCCGGTCCCTCCGCCCGCGCTGGCCCCGGTGGCGGCCGGGCGGGGGGGTCCGGAGTGGACGGGGGAGGGCTCGGGGCCACCGAGGGAGGGTCCGGGGGGCCCGGGGGAGGGCTCGGGGGGCTCGCGGGGAGGGCCGTCCCGGCTCGGGTTACAGCGCCCGGGGGGCGGCGGGGCCGGGACTTAAACGGGGCCGCGGGGCCGAGCGGGCACTGCAAGCCCCGGGCGCGGATCGGGCGCAGCCGCCTCGCCATGCCCGGACACCGCCCGGCTCCAGGCGGCCGCCGCTCGGAGCCCGCCGCCACCGGCCGGGTCCCCGCCGCCACCGGGGCCGCCCCCCGGCCGCCCCTCCTGCTCCTCCTCCTCCTCTGCCTCGCCGCCGCAGCCGCCGCGCAGGACCGGGACCTCCGTGAGTGGCCGGGGATGGGGACAGGGAGGGGACGGAGCGGGGACGGAAAGGGGTGAGCAGGGGAAAGTTTTGGGGCACCGGCGGGGGGGGGGGGGCGAGGGGGACACGTTGAGGGAAAGCTGAAGGAGGGGAGAGGGGGACAGCGCGGGGACACCGGCGAACAATGGGGACAGAGGGGACAGGGAGCGGAAAGGGGACGGGGGACAGCGGGGGACACCATGGGGACATCGTGGGACAGCGTAGGACGGTGTGGGATGGACGGGGAGAGTTTCAGAGCGGCAGGGGAGGGCAGCTTGGAGTGTGGGGACAGCAGGGGACAGCGGGAGGAGAGTGGGGGACAGTGTGGGGACATCGGGGAAAGTGCCAGGGGAATGTGGGCGCAGGGGGGGCAGTGGGGGACAGGGAGGGACACGGGGGGACAGCACGAGGAGAGTTGGGGACAACGGGGGACAATGGGAAATTAAGTGGAACAGGGAGGGACAGCCTGGGGGGCAGTGGGAGGACAAGGTGGGGCAGGCAGGGACAGACAGTGGGACACTGGAGGATGGCACAAGGCAGGGGGAGGACACCGTGGGAACACTGGGGGACAGTCTGGGATCCAGGTGTGTGGCGTGGATGGAGTTTAGGGGCGGTGGGGAGGGACAGGGACAGCCTGGGATGGCCGGAGGGGCACAGGTGGGACATGAGGACAGCAGGTGACAGTGAGGGGACAGAGGGACAGCCAGGGGTGTAGGAGATGCGCTGGGGCAGGGGGATTGGCAGAGACAGTGGGGGACAGGCTGGGGACATGGGGGACTCCCTGGGATAGTGGGGGGACAGCCAGGGGACAGCAGGGTCCGGTTGGGGTCACAGGGTCCAGCTGGGGACAGGGGGTGCACTGAGGGCCAGCCCTAGGCTGTGTCCTGGGGACATCCCTAGCGACACTGAGGTACAACCTGGGGTCCCAGGGGACACCTGGGGACCCTAGGGCACCTCCGGGGACACTGGGACACATCCCAGGGACCCCGAGGGACACTCTGGGGACCCTTTGGGTAGCCGGGGACACCTGGGGGACATTCCACAGACCCTGGGGACACCTGGGGACCCCGGCGTGCAGCCTGGGAACACCAAGGCACCTCCTGGTGACCCCCCAGGAGTACCCGGGTACCTCTGGGCCACCTGTGAGTTCAGCCTGGGGACATCAACCCCCCTTGTCCCCGAACCTGTGGGGACACCGGTGCCACGGCCCGTGTGCCACCAGAGCCGCGGGGACCTCGGGGACACCCGGGGGGACCCGGGGAAGGGGCGGGGGGGTGGGGCTGCTCGAGGCTGTGTCCCCTTCGCTGCTTCGGGGGCTCAGAGCGGGACTGGCACTGCCACCACCCCCCTGCTGGCTGTCCCCGCGCTGTCCCCGCAGCCGAGGCTGGCAGCTGCCCGCAGGATGGGGCTGGTAGTGCCACCACCTCCCTCCTGGCTGTCCCCGCGCTGTCCCCGCGCTGTCCCTGAGCTGTCCCGCTCACCGGGGGTTGGGGCCCCATTGGTGTCCCCTTCCTCCTGCTCCCCGTGCTCCGGCAGGGCTGGCAGTGCCACCACCTCCCTCCTGGCTGTCCCCGCGCTGTCCCCGCAGCCGAGGCTGGCAGCTGCCTGCAGGACGGGGCTGGCACTGCCACCCCCCTTACCCCGCGCTGTCCCCACGCTGTCCCCGCGCTGTCCCCGCAGCCGAGGCTGGCAGCTGCCTGCAGGACGGGCACCGCTACAGCGACAAGGACGTGTGGAAGCCGGAGCCGTGCCGGATCTGCGTGTGCGACACGGGGACGGTTCTGTGCGACGAAATCACCTGCGAGGAGCTGCGGGACTGCCCCAGCCCCGAGATCCCCTTCGGAGAGTGCTGCCCCATTTGCCCCAGCGAGCAGCCCAGCGGTTGTAATTTATTTATTCCCCCTAATTAGTTGATTAATAAATAAATTACGCGGCCATGGATGGCGGCATCCATGCGGCAACACAGGGAAAAGGCAACTTCACCCAAAAAAAACCTGGGGAAAAATCGTCCCCAGGGGAAAAAAATCCGGTTTTACCCCCTGGAGAAGGTGGGGTTGAAAATTTGGAGGTTTTGGGGTTTTTTAGATAGAAAAAATGGAGGGAAATCGCCCCCGGGGGCAGCCCAGTAGTTGTAATTTATTTATTTCCCCTTAATTCCTTAATTAATTACCTAGACATGGATGGCAGCATCCATGCGGCAACACGTGGAAAAGGAAACTTCACACCCCAAAAAAATTGAAAAAATCGGCCCCCGGGGAAAAATCATTGAGGTTTTTAGCCCTGGTTGAGAATATGGAGGGTTTGAGGATTTTAGACAGAAAAAATGGGGGAGAGGCAGGAGGGGATTTGCACCCCCGGCAAAGGGGTTTGGTGGAAATCCCCTGAAATTGTGGGATTTCACCCCAGAATGAAGGAAAACCCCTACCCCACTTCCTCCAAAACCCCAAAAGTTGCCTTTTTTTAACCCTTCCCTGCCCCAGCCAGGGGGGGATTAAAGGGTTGAGCGCCCCCCAAAAGCCTCCAAACCACCCCAAAAAAGCCCCCTCGCTGCTGGCCCCGCTTTGGGGGAGCCCCCAGTGCCCCCCAGTTTGGCCCCACAGCCCCCCCAGGATGGAGCCACCTTGTGTCGCCCCTGCCCCAAATTCGTGTCCCCTCCCCTCATTAACTTCTCTTTATTTTTCTTTTCTTTGGGGTACCCTGCAGGGAAGCCCGGCCCCAAGGTGAGCAAATTTGGGGGGGGGTTTGTCCTGAATTTTGGAGTGGGTGATTTTGGGGCTTTGCGGGGTTTCGGGGAGAATTTTGGGGTGGTTTTGGGGTCTCTGGGTTCATTCCTGGGGGAGTCAGCAAGAGGAATTTTGGGGTGGTTTTGGGGCCTTGGGGGGATCAGAGAAAGGAATTTTGGGGCGGTTTTGGGGTCTCACCCTTTGCTTTACCCCGCAGGGACAAAAAGGTGAACCCGGTGACATCAAAGATGTGAGTGGGGGGGGACACCCCAAAAAGGGGCTGGGCCGGGGGGCGGGGTTGACACATCCCAAAAAGGGGCTGGGACCCTCCCAGCCCTGATGTCGTCCCCCCTTTGTGTCCCCACAGGTCGTAGGACCCCGAGGACCCCCGGGCCCGCAGGTGGGAGTGGCTCCGGGCCGGGAAATCTCTGGAATTTTTGGGGGAGGGGGGATCTGGGGGGGGGGGGGGAGGGGATTCCTGACCCCCCCTCCCATCCTGCTCCTCCCCTCCCCCTGCAGGGCCCCGCAGGTGAGCAGGGACAGCGAGGGGACCGCGGCGAGAAAGGGGAGAAGGTGAGAGGGACTCCCCCAAAATCCCTAAAAATCCTCTGTGAAACCCCCAAATCCCCAAAAATCCCTAAAAATCCATTGGGAACACCTCAAAACCCCCTGCGACCTCCCCAAAATCCAAAAAAATCCCTTTTTTTGTCCCACCCAAAATACCCAAAAATCCCTTTTTTTGTGCCCCCCATCCCAGGGTGCCCCCGGTCCCCGGGGCAGGGATGGGGAACCCGGAACTCCAGGAAATCCCGGCCCCCCCGGCCCCCCCGGACCCCCGGGACCTCCTGGCCTGGGGGGGGGGGTGAGTATTTGTGGGAGGGGTTAGGGGGTTAGGTTGGGGGGTAGATGGGATTTTGGGGGGATTGGGGGGGTTTGAGGGGAATTTGAGGGTGTTTCATGGAAATTTGGGGGAACTTGAGGGGGATTTGGAGGAGATTTTGGGAGGTTTTGAGATGATTTGGGGGGGATTGAGGAGACTTAGGGAGGTTCTGAGGGAGGTTTTGGGATGATTTGAGAAGTTTTGAGGGGAATTGGGAAGATTTTGAAGAGTTTTGAGGGGGATTTGGGGTGGTTTTGAGGGAATTTGGGTGGGTTTTGAGGGAATGTGGGTGGGTTTTGAGTGCAGTTGCGGAGGTTTTGATGGTAATTGGGTTTTTTTGAGGGGAATTCAGGGGTTTTTTGGGGGTGTCTGGGGTGCTGAGCCCCCTTTCCCTGGCAGAACTTTGCAGCTCAGATGGCCGGGGGCTTCGACGAGAAGGCCGGAGGGGCTCAGATGGGCGTCATGCAGGGACCAATGGTAATCTCCCCGCAAAATCCCCCCAAATCCCCTCAAAATCCCCCTCAATTCCCCCCAATTCCCCTCAAAATCCCCCCAGACCTCCTCAATCCCCCCAAATCCCCACAAAACCTCCCCAAATTCCCCTCAATTCCTCCCAAATCCCCCTCCAAACCCCTCCCCACCCCTGTGCAGACTGATCCCATTCTGGACCCCACTCCAGGATCCCCAGTTTTGGGGGATCTCCCCAATTTTGGTGGCTTTGGGGGTGTCCCCCCCCTTGTGACATCGCTGTGTCCTCCCAGGGCCCCATGGGACCCCGCGGCCCCCCCGGGCCCTCCGGCTCCCCTGTAAGTACTGCCCACCCCCCCCAAATTTTGGGGCATCCAGGCTGGCTGGTGCCACCCCCACTGATGTCACCTTGTCCCCACAGGGTCCCCAAGGATTCCAAGGCAACCCCGGCGAACCCGGCGAGCCTGGTGCTGCTGTGAGTGTCCCCAAATGTCCCCAAACCCCCTCAAATCAGGGCACTGCCACCCCCCAGTGCCACTCATTACCACCTCTCTGTCCCCTTTAGGGTCCGATGGGTCCCCGGGGACCTCCAGGACCTCCTGGAAAACCCGGTGATGACGTGAGTGACATTTGTGACATTCAGCTGTGGTGGCAGCTGCCGAAGCTGAGCTGAGAAGGGACAAAAAGTGACATTTTTGTGTCCCCAACCCTCTCAAATCCCATTTTCCCGCAGGGTGAGACCGGCAAACCCGGGAAATCCGGCGACCGCGGCCCCCCTGGCCCCCAGGTGAGCGTGGCACCGGTGGCCCTGCGACAAAGTCACCGTTGTCCCCTCGCTGTCCTCTCCCTGTCCCCAACTCACCCCTCTCCTGCCCGCAGGGCGCTCGTGGCTTCCCCGGGACCCCCGGCCTGCCTGGAGTCAAAGGCCACCGGGTGAGTGCATGTCCCCTCCCTGTGTCCCCCGTGTCACCCCCGGAGTGGCTCTGTCACTGTCACACCCCTGCTGTGTCCCTGTCCCCAGGGCTACCCTGGCCTGGACGGTGCCAAAGGAGAGGCGGGAGCGCCCGGAGCCAAGGTGAGAAGGGGTGACAGTTGCTGGGGCTGGGGACAATTCCCCGGCTCTGGTGGCCGTCCCCACGGCCCAGTGAGCATCCCAGTGACACCAGGGGACGGTCCCCTGGCTCTGGTGACCGCCCCAGTGACACCAGGGGACCGTCCCCGTGCCGCGCTCACCACTGCTCCTCCCCGCAGGGCGAGTCCGGCTCCCCGGGTGAGAACGGCTCCCCCGGCCCCATGGTGAGTCCAGCGCTGGGAGAGGGAAACTGAGGCACGCCCGGGAGTGCTCGGGAGGGGGCAGCGCCCCCTGGGCCTCACCTGTCACCCTCTGTCCCCACAGGGTCCCCGCGGGCTGCCTGGAGAGCGAGGACGCCCCGGCCCTTCGGGCGCTGCGGTAAGAGCAGTGTCACCCGCGGCCCTGGTGGCACCCGGGGGTGGCAGGGGGGACCTGTCCCCCCCCCGTGGGGACCCCCTGTGACCGCTGTCACCCTCTCCCTGCAGGGCGCTCGTGGCAACGACGGCCTCCCTGGCCCAGCCGGACCCCCTGTAAGTCCAGGGGGGGTTGGCACATCCCCGGACCTTGCGTCACCCCCCCGAGGAGACAGCGGGGTCCCCCAGGACCCCCCCGAGCCCAGGGGGACCCTCACGCTCCTCTCGCCCCCAGGGTCCCGTCGGCCCAGCAGGAGCCCCCGGCTTCCCCGGTGCCCCTGGCTCCAAGGTGAGGGGAGAGGGACGATCCCGGTGGGGACAAGAGGGTCACGATGTCACCCTGACCCTCTTTGTCACCCCCCCCCAGGGTGAAGCAGGTCCCACAGGAGCGCGGGGACCCGAGGGTGCCCAGGGGCCCCGTGGAGAATCCGGGACCCCCGGCTCGCCCGGCCCCGCCGGCGCCCCCGTAAGTCCCTGTGTCCCCTCGCCCTGGTGGCTCTGTCCCCGCCGTGTTGTCCCCTGAGCTGGGAGAGGCGGGGACGGGGCCGGATCCGGGGAAACTGAGGCACGGAGCTCAGCGGGGTCTGCTCGTAGGGGAACCCAGGTACCGATGGCATCCCCGGAGCGAAGGGATCAGCGGTGAGCGGGGACGGGGACAGGGATGGGGACAGGCGTGGGAATGGGGTTGGGAACAGGGATGGGAATGGGGACGGGGATGAGGACAGGGATGGGGATGGGGACAGGGACAGGGATGGGGTGTCCCAGCGAGTCCCTGGGACTGGGAGGGGACTGGCCCGGGGTGAGGAGCAGCTGCTGAGGACTGCGCTGGGATTTGGAGACATTTGAGTCCCCTGGGGGAGCACTGAGGGATGGGGGACACTGGGGAGTATTGGGGGACGCTGAGGGACACTGGGGGACACGGAGATGAGGGGGCATATTGGGGGGACGCTGGGGGACACCAAGGGGACAATGGGGACACTGGGTGACATGGAAATGTGCGGAGACACCAACGGGACGCTGGGGGACACTGGGGCTGCAGGGACAAAGGTAGGAATTGAGCTGCTGGGGGACAGGAGCTGCTGGCGGAGGGGCGGACACTGGGGACAGTGGGAACACTGAGGGGAGCACGGGGACGGTTCTGGGTCCCTGATGTCCCCCGGTGTCCGCAGGGCGCCCCGGGCATCGCTGGCGCTCCAGGATTCCCCGGCCCCCGCGGCCCGCCCGGACCTCAGGGAGCCACCGGCCCGCTGGGCCCTAAGGGACAGACGGTGAGAGACCCCCGATGGCCCCCGGGGACCCGAGCACGCCCGCTGACCGCACCCCGGACACTGACCACGCCCAGTGACCGCGCCCCGGGCACCGCCCACGCCACGCCCACTGACCGCAGCCCACCCAGTGCATGGGCACGCCCCTTCTGTCCCAGGCCGCGCCCCCTTAACACCTTCCCCTTTTGGGTGTCCCCTCCCCAAAGTCACACTCGGGTCATTCCAGGGTCACCCCCGGGTCACTCCCCGGGCACCCGGCCCTGACCCCTGAGGGGACACTGGGGGGGGGAGGGGGCTGGGGATGGGGAAAGGGGTGGGAATGGGGACAGGGATGGGGACAGGAATGGGATCAGGAGTGGGGACGTGGATGGGACGGGAATGGGCACAAGGACCTGGAGGCCAGGCCGGGGGTGGGGTGGGGACAGCCCTAGGGACGCTGTGACTTTGTCGTCCCCCTCCCCAGGGCGAACCCGGCATCGCGGGCTTCAAAGGCGAGCAGGGACCCAAGGGAGAGACGGTGAGTGTGGGGGGGGCACCCGGAGCCCCCGGCCAGGGTCCAGCCCTGACCCCTCACTGACCACCTGAGTGTCCAGCCCCAGCCCCATCACTGCCCATCCAAGGGTCCAGCCCCTGCCCGAGGTCCATCCCTGACCCCTCACTGCCCACCCGGAGGTCCAGTCCCAGCCCCTCATTGCCCACTCGAGTGTCCATCCCTGACCCCTCACTGCCCATCCCCGTGCCCATCCTCAGCCCCTCTGTCCCCACCGCCACCGCCTCGGCCCTAATGAGTTCATTCCCCTAACGAGGCCCCTCGAGGGGCAGCGTCCCCCTCCCCGCGGGGGGACAGTGGCGGGGGGATGATGGGACAATGGCCGCAGTGTTTGCGTGTCCCCCCTTGGGGACATCCCTCCGCCTTGGGGACATTTTCCCCTCGCCTCATTAACCACCCTCAATGGGGCCCCGCTGAGCCCGGCGCCAGCAGGGACATGAGGGGGGACACGAGGGGGACTCGGGTTTATGGGATTTGTCCCCGGAGGGGTTGGGGAGGGGACTAAGGCTCCTCGTGACCCGTTTTCCTCCTTGTCCTCAGGGCCCCGCAGGACCCCAAGGTGCCCCCGGACCGGCCGGGGAGGAAGGGAAGAGAGGAGCCCGTGGAGAGCCCGGAGCTGCCGGACCTTTGGGGCCACCTGGAGAGAGGGTCTGTGGTCACCCTGATCCCAAAAATGGACCCTGATCCCCAAAAACTGACCTCAATCCCAAAAAACTCCCCTGACGCCAAAACCCTCCTCCTCTTCCTCCTCAGGGCACTCCCAGCAATCCCAAAAACCTTCCCAGACCCCAAAAACCAACCCCGGATCCCAAAAATATTCCGCAGATCCCAAAACAACTCCCTTGACCCCACAAATCCTCGTCTTCCCCCACAGGGCGCTCCCGGCAATCGCGGCTTCCCCGGGCAGGACGGGCTGGCCGGCCCCAAGGTGGGACTTTGGGGACACCAGGGGTGTCCCGAGGGGGACAACCCCAAATCCACCCCAAATGCCCCCAAATCCCCCCAGACTGACCCCAAATCCCCCCATCCCGCAGGGGGCCCCAGGTGAGCGTGGCCCCGCTGGCCTGGCCGGCCCCAAAGGAGCCACCGGCGACCCCGGACGCCCCGGAGAGCCCGGCCTGCCCGGAGCCAGGGTGAGGGACAGCAGTGACCCCAAAAACGGGGACGGGGTGGCACCTGTGAGGTCTGGAGGGTGGGTGAGGGGGCTTGAGGTTGGTAAGGTGGTTTTGGGGGTGCTAAATGTGACTTTGGGGTCGGTGAGGGAGTTTTGGGGTCGGTGAGGGGGTTTTGGGGTCAGTGACGGGGTTTTGGGGTTGGTTAGGGTGTTTTTCAGGTCAACGAGGCGATTTTGGGGTTGGTTTAAGGTGATTTTGAGGTTGGTAAAGGTGACTTTGGGGTTGATAAGGTGCTTTTGGGTCACTAAGGTCCTTTTGGGGTTAGCCAAGACACCCTTTGGCATCAAGACCTTTTTTGGGGTTTCATCTGGTGCTCTTTGGTGCTAATTAAGACCATTTGGGGTTATTTAAGACGCTCTCTGCTAATTCCAACACTCTTTGGGATTCCCAAGGTGTATTTGGAGTTTCCAAAAATCCCCTCTGGGGTTCCCCGCTCCTTGTGCGAAGCACAGCTGCCCTTTGGGGTCACCCCATGGCCATGGGGTCAGGCCCCCCACACCAAGGGACGTCCCCAAACCCTTTTTGTCCCCACAGGGTCTCACTGGCCGCCCTGGGGATGCCGGACCCCAAGGCAAAGTCGGCCCCACGGTGAGTGACACCCCATAAGGGGTTTGGGGTTGTTTGAGGTTTTTTGGGGTTTGGGGTGGGGTCCTGACCCCGCTGTCCCCACAGGGTGCCCCCGGTGAGGACGGGCGCCCCGGACCCCCCGGCCCGCAGGGGGCTCGGGGCCAGCCTGGCGTTATGGGATTCCCCGGTCCCAAAGGTGCCAACGTGAGTATGGGCCCTGTTTTACCCCTAAAAAAACCCCCAGGAATTCTCCCCGGTGCCTGGAACCCCAAATCCTCCATCCTTTTTTAGGGTGAGCCTGGAAAAGCCGGGGAAAAAGGACTTCCTGGAGCGCCGGGGCTGAGGGTGAGGTTTTCTGTCCCCACAAACCCCAAAAAGTCCCATTTTGGTGCTGCTCCACCCTAAAAGCCCCCGAGGGGGAAACTGAGGCGTGGGAAGGGGGGAAATGGGATTTATGGGATTTGGGGCTCAGCGGGGTTTCCCTTCTCTGTAGGGACTTCCTGGCAAGGACGGAGAGACTGGAGCTGCTGGACCCCCAGGACCTGCTGTGAGTGAAACAGGGCAAGCGCTGGATTGGGGCTAAAAATCCCAAATTTGGGCTAAACACCCCCCAGATCTGCTGGGGGATCCCAAAACCCACAAATCCCTGGCCCACATGGTCCTGGGGCTTTTGGGATCCCCAAAATCCTGGGGGTGGGGGGGAGGTGGGAAGCCTGAAATCCCAAAGGTTTGGGGGTCCTTGAGATCTGTCTCTTGTGGATTTTGGGGTCCCCAAAATTTTGGGGTGGGAGAAGCCTGAAAAGGTTTTTGAGGTCCTTGAGCAGCATCCATCCCACAGGGCCCCGCAGGGGAGAGGGGAGAGCAAGGAGCCCCCGGCCCCTCTGGCTTCCAGGTGAGCACTGGGATGTGGGATTTGGTATTTGGGGTTTGGGATTCAGGATTATTTGGGGTTTGGGGTGGGGGTGGTGCCACCCCAACCCCAGAGTCTCACTGTCACTGCCTTCACGTGGCTCCTGTCCCCTCCCAGGGGCTGCCAGGGCCACCAGGTCCCCCCGGCGAGAGCGGCAAACCTGGAGATCAGGTGAGACCCCCCCTTTCCCCCCCAGGTGGGGTCGGGACCCCCAAATCTCCCAGGCCTGACCCCAAACCCGTTTGTCCCCTTCCCACAGGGTGTTCCCGGAGAAGCTGGAGCCCCTGGGCTCGTGGGTCCCAGGGTAAGTGTCACCTGTGAGGGGTGCAGGGGTCCCACAGTGTCACCCGTGAGGGGTGCAGGGGTCCCACAGTGTCACCTGTGAGGGCCTTTGGGGGGTCCCAGGGCATGGTTGTCCCCACCGAGGACCACCAGCTCCGTGCTGCTTCTGTCCCCATCCCACCCCCCGGTGCCACCCATCCCGGTGTCCCCTCCTGAGCTGTCCCCGCTGTCCCCAGGGCGAGCGCGGCTTCCCTGGTGAGCGCGGCTCTCCCGGCGCCCAGGGCCTGCAGGGGCCCCGCGGCCTCCCCGGCACGCCCGGCACCGATGGACCCAAGGTGGGTGAAACGATGGGACAGCGCCAGGTGGTTCAGTGCCAGCACGGTGGGGGTGGCACCCCAATAATGTCCCTTTGCTGCTTTAGGGCGCCACTGGCCCCGCCGGCCCCAACGGCGCCCAGGGACCCCCAGGGCTGCAGGGGATGCCCGGAGAGAGAGGAGCAGCCGGAATCGCCGGTCCCAAGGGGGACAGGGTGAGTGAAGGCTACATGGGGGTCACAAGGTGTCACCAGGGCCACCAGGGCTCAGCTGGGCTCACGCTGGCCCTGTCGTGCCCCGCAGGGAGACGTCGGAGAGAAGGGACCTGAGGGAGCCCCCGGAAAGGACGGAGCTCGCGTGAGTGAGACGGGGACAGGGGGAGGAGGGGGCCGGGCAGGGACACTCCCGGTGGCCAGCCTGGGACACTCATGGTGGCCAGTCAGGGATGTTCATGGTGGCCAGTGAGGAACACTCTTAGTGGCCTCATCATCATGGTGGCCATCCAGGGCCCCTCCCGGTGGCATCACCATCCCCTCTGTCCCCACAGGGTCTGACCGGTCCCATCGGCCCCCCTGGCCCTGCTGGCCCCAACGGCGAGAAGGTGAGACCGGGGTGGCCCCAGGCTGCTCCCGCCTGGATAGACCCCACCGGATCCCTGGGGCAGACCCCCCCTGACCCCACAACTATCCCTCCTTCTTTTCCAGGGCGAGTCCGGCCCCCCTGGCCCATCTGGAGCCGCGGGTGCCCGCGGTGCCCCTGTAAGTGCCACCTGTCCCCCCCCGGTGTTGCCGGTGCCACCTGTCCCCACTCCGGTGCTCACAGTGCAACATTTACCCCATTCCCTCAATTTTCCCCCCATTACCCCCACAGGGAGAGCGTGGAGAGCCCGGGGCCCCCGGCCCCGCTGGATTCGCCGGACCCCCGGTGAGTTCTGTCCCCGCTCTGTCCATGTCCCCTGCCCGTCCCTGTGACCTCAGTCTGGCTCTGGCTGCTGACCGCTGACCCTTTCCCAGGGTGCTGATGGACAACCCGGAGCCAAGGGCGAGCAGGGGGAGCCTGGCCAGAAGGGCGACGCCGGTGCCCCCGGGCCCCAGGGTCCCTCCGGGGCTCCAGGCCCGCAGGTGGGTCCAGCTGGGACCCCCCAAATTGGGGCTGAGCCCTTCCGGGGGTCCCTCATCCCAGGAGTTCCAGGAATCACTGCATCCTGACTGTCCTCACCCTTTTTCTGCTTCTTCCCAGGGTCCCACTGGTGTCACCGGCCCCAAAGGAGCCCGGGGCGCTCAGGGACCCCCGGTGAGTGTGGGGGGATAGGGGAAGGGGATGGGGGTGGGAATTAGGGGATGGGGGAGGGGCGGGATCTGAGCCCCTCTCGCCTCCATCCCCAGGGAGCCACCGGATTCCCCGGAGCTGCCGGACGCGTTGGACCCCCCGGCCCCAATGTGAGTGTGGGGGAAACTGGGACCACTGAGGGGAAACTGGGATCACTCGAAGCAGCCAAGATCGCTTGGGAAGATCTGGGATCACTCAGGACAGTTGGGATCACTGGGGGAAAACTGGGATCGTTTGGGAACAGCTCATTTGGGGACAGTTGGGATCACTGGGGGAAAACTGGGATCGTTTGGGAACAGCTCATTTGGGGACAGTTGGGATCATCTGGGGGCAGCCAGGATCCCTCAGGAAGCTCTGGGATCACTCGGGACAGTTGGGATCAGCCGGGATCGCCGACCCCCAGCTCTGGGGCTGGGCAGCCGCCACTCCCCACGATGTCCCCGAACCAAAGCCACCCCCGGGTGCCACCCACCTTCCAAGGGGACGTTCCCAGCGCTCTCCAACCCCTGGGCAGCGCCAAGACTGGGATCAGGAATGGCTCAGGGATGGCTCAGGACTGGGACCAGGAATGGCTCAGGGATGGATCAGGAGCATGGAAACCTCTCCTGTGTTCGCTCTAACCCTGCTCTCTCCCCCCAGGGTAACCCCGGCCCCCCTGGCCCCCCCGGCTCCGCGGGCAAGGATGGCCCCAAGGGCGCACGGGGCGACGCAGGACCCCCGGGCCGGGCGGGGGACCCGGGGCTGCAGGGCCCCGCCGGCCCCCCCGGCGAGAAGGGCGAGCCCGGCGAGGACGGCCCTGCGGTATTTGGGATTTGGGGACACCCCCCCGGGCCCTCTGCCACCCCCCCGAGTGGCGCTGACCCCTCTCTGTGTCCTCGCAGGGTCCGGACGGCCCCCCCGGTCCCCAAGGGCTGGCAGGACAGCGCGGCATCGTGGGGCTACCGGGGCAGCGTGGCGAGCGTGGATTCCCGGGGCTGCCCGGGCCCTCGGTGAGCGAAACCCCAAAAAACCCCACAGTCCAGGAAGAAATGGGAGCTCATCAGAGGCAATTTCGTGGCGCGGAAGGATTTCGGGAGGGTGCGGAGTGGTGGAAGCTGCTCATCCCCATCCCGGCATTTCTGGGATCGCAGCTCTTTCCATGCCCAAAAAATGTCCCAAAACCTCCCGAGGCTTTTCCCCACTGACCCGGCCGCGCCCAGAGCAGCGTGACACCTTTTCCATAGGAATTTGCCACCATTCCCACCTCTTTCCCACCGGGAATTTGTGCCCCCCGAGCTCTGGGGAAAGTTTGTGGCCGATGAAGGCTTGAATTCCCTCCCTTTCTCCCGATTTCCTGCTGCTCTTCCACCCTCAATCCAAAGGGCTTTGGGGCCAAATCCCGGCTCTGTTCCGCATCCCTGGGACAGCCGGGGATGTGCAGGGATTCGGGAGGATTTAATTCCTGCATGGAAATTCCAAGAGCTGTGACCCGGAGCCGCAGCTTTTGTGCTGCTCCAGCCTGGAAAAAGGGATCGGCGGGGCTGGGAGAGGAGGATGAGGGCTCGGGGATGTGGAGCGGCAGGAATTGGGAATTACGAGACCTCCCCAGATCGTCGTGGAATGGTTTGGGGTGGGAAGGGACCTTAAGGATCGTCATTGCCACCCCTGGAATTGTCCCTGGACGGGGCTTGGAGCCAGCCGGGAGAGCGGCAGGTGTGGGATAAACGGGGCTGGATGAGCTCGGAAGTCCCTCCCAAAAAGTCCCGCGATTCCATGATCCCGTTCCAGGGCTCAGAAATCCCTGAGGGACGCACGGAAAAGCGGAATAAAAGCCCGAATCCAATATTTCCCAGCCCCTTGAGCAATGATCTCTCATCCCGGACTCACTCCCGCGGGGGTTTTCCCGTTTATTTTTAGGGAGAGCCTGGAAAACAGGGAGCGCCTGGATCTGCTGGAGACCGCGGACCCCCCGGCCCTGTGGGACCCCCCGGGCTGACCGGGCCAGCCGGAGAGCCTGGACGGGAGGTAGGAAAATTGGGAATGTCTGGAATATCCAGGATGGATCCCTGGCTGATCCTGGGGGGGGGGGGGGGGACAGCCCTAAGGGTGCTCCCGGGAAATGCCGCCGCGTTTTTGCCGTGGGATTTTGCTAGGAAAAAACAGTTTTCCCTCTATCCCAAAGGCGAAAGCTGAATTTCTCCCCTTTTCCCAGGGAAGTCCCGGCTCTGACGGACCCCCGGGCAGGGATGGGGCGGCCGGAGTGAAGGTGAGCTCATCCCGGGTTTCTCAAGAACCGGAATTCCCGGGATTCCTGACCCTGGTCCCGGATCTCTCCCGTTATCTGTGTGTTCCCCAATCCCAGAGTCGGGATTCCCGGGATTCCTGATCCCATTCCCTGTTCACAGGGCGACCGTGGCGAGACCGGCCCCGTGGGTGCTCCCGGCGCTCCTGGCGCTCCAGGAGCTCCTGGCCCCGTGGGACCCACTGGAAAACAGGGAGACAGAGGAGAGACGGTGAGCAGGACGTGCCGGGATCGGGGGAGAGGGAATTATCGGGAATCATCCCAAATCCAGGGCATGGAGCTGTTCGAGATCATCTGGGAATGGCACCGGGAACAGCTCCTGAGGATTCCCGAGGATTCCCGGGAGCCTGGTTTGGGATCTGCCTGGGAGCTCCAGGAGATAAAACTTGGAATTGAACTGGGAGCTCCAGGAGTTGGAAATTGGAATATCTACAGTGCCTGGGAATCCCAGGAGATAAAACTGGGAATGAGCCGGGAATCCCAGGAATTAAATCTGGGAATATCTGCAGTGCCTGGGAATCCCAGAGCGAACTCTGCTCCTTTCTCCCGCAGGGTGCTCAGGGTCCCATGGGTCCCTCCGGCCCCGCTGGCGCACGGGGAATGCCGGTGAGTGATTCCTGCACATCCCGCCCGGAATTCCCACTTGGGATCCCGGTTTGGGGTCCCAGTTTGGAATCGGCCCTGCTCCTGACCCGCTGTGTCCCCCTTGCAGGGTCCCCAGGGCCCACGCGGGGACAAAGGCGAGGCGGGCGAGGCCGGTGAGCGTGGCCTGAAGGGGCACCGGGGCTTCACCGGGCTCCAGGGGCTGCCCGGGCCCCCCGTAAGTCCCAGGATTTGGGATCACAGCCTCCCATGGATCCCAAATCCCCCATTCTACACCCCAAACCCCACATCCCAAACCCCACATCTCACATCCCAGCACCCCAAATCCTGAATCCCACATCCCAAATCCCACATTCCCACACCCCAAATCCCACATCTCCCATGGGATCCAAAACCCTCCACCTTCCCATCCTTCCCAGGGTCCTTCTGGAGACCAAGGTGCTGCCGGGCCTGCAGGTCCCTCCGGGCCCAGGGTAAGTCGTGGGATTTTGGGGGGAAAACAGAAGAAAGTGGGGGAAAACATAAAAGGAGCCACCTCTGAGCCCCGCCTGGGCCCAGGGTAAATCCTGGAATTTTGGGGGAAAAACAGAAAAGGAGGGAAAAGCAGAAAAAGGGGCACCTCTAAGCCCCCCCTGGGTGCAGGGTAAATCCTGAAATTTTGGGGAAAAGTGGAAAAGGCGGCACCCCTGGATCGATGCCACGCCCAGGGGTGGCAGCTCCGTCCCTGGCACACCCCGAGCCCCTTTTGGTGTTTTTCAGGGTCCCCCCGGCCCTGTGGGCCCCTCGGGCAAGGATGGCTCCAATGGGATGCCCGGGCCCATCGGCCCCCCCGGGCCCCGCGGGAGGAGCGGCGAGCCCGGCCCAGCGGTGAGCGGGGAACTGCGTGGGAGTGGATCCAGCGGGGCAGGGATCCAGTAGGGCAGGGTGATCCAGCAGAGGAGGCAGATCCAGGTGGCCAAGGGGTTAGGGTTAGAATGAGGGGAGGGGGATCCAGCAGAACAAAGGGATCCAGCAGAGGAGAAGGATCCAGAAGGATGAAGGGATCCGGAAGAGCAGGGGGATCCACGAGGAGAGGGGATTAGGGTTAGAATTAGGGGCAGGGGATCCAGCGGGGCAGAGGGATCCTGCGGGGGAGGGATCCAGTAGGATAGGGGGGTCCAGAGAACAAAGGGATCCAGCAGGGCAGGGGGTTCTGGTTAGGATTAGGGGCAGGGGATCCAGCTGGGCAGGGGGATCCAACCCCCAGCCCACCCTGCCGTGACCTCACCTCCTCCCTCCCGCAGGGCCCCCCCGGGAACCCCGGCCCACCCGGCCCCCCCGGGCCCCCTGGCACTGGCATCGACATGTCGGCGTTCGCAGGGCTGGGGCAGCCCGAGAAGGGCCCCGACCCCGGGCGCTACATGCGGGCGGACGAGGCGGCTCCGGGGCTGCGGCCGCACGACACTGAGGTGGACGCCACCCTCAAGGCCCTCAACAACCAGATCGAGAGCATCCGCAGCCCCGAGGGCTCCCGCAAGAACCCAGCCAGGACCTGCCGCGACATCAAACTCTGCCACCCCGACTGGAAGAGTGGTGAGAGAGAGGCTCCGGCCCTGCGTCCATCCCTGTGGCCAGTCCCTGCCTCCATCCCTCTGTCCACCCCTGTCTCCATCCCTCCTCCATCCTTGTGTCCACCCCTGTGTCCATCCATGTCCATCCCCGCCTCTATCCCCTTGTGCACCCCTTCCTCCTCCTCCCCTCCACCACCCAAGTGGACGCCCAGGACGGTGCTGGCCTTCTCACTGACCCCCACCACCTGGTGGTCACTCACTCGGTGCCCTCCGACCGCAGGCGATTACTGGATCGACCCCAACCAGGGCTGCACCCTGGACGCCATCAAGGTCTTCTGCAACATGGCCACGGGGGAGACGTGCGTGTACCCCAGCCCCGGCAGCATCCCCAGGAAGAACTGGTGGAGCAGCAAAGCCAAGGAGAAGAAGCATGTCTGGTTCGCCGACACCATCAATGGTGGCTTCCACGTGGGTGTCCAGCCGAGATGGGGTCAGGGAGAGGGCTGGGGGTGGAATTTTATGGAAAAGTTGGAGTTATGTCCTTCTTTGGGGTGAAATTTTTGGCTGTTCTATCAGATACTGGGTGATTTGAGGATTTTAAGGAAATCTTGGAGTTGATATCCATCCTTGGGGTGGAATTGGTGGGTTTTGGATCACATATTGGCTGATTTAGAGACTTTATAGAAAGTTTGGAGTTGATGTCCTTCTTTGGGGTAGGGTTGATGGGTTTTGTACCAGAACTGGTTGGTCCAGAGAATTTTATGAAAAACTTGGTGCTATGACCTTCCTTAGGGTCAAATTCATGGTTGTTGGATCAGAATTGGTTGATTTAGAGGTTTATATTGAAAGTTTGGGGTTGATGTCCTTCCTTGGGGTGGAATTGGTGGTGGTTGGATCAGCTATTGGGTGATCTTGAGGATTTTATGTAAAGTTTGGAGTTGCATCCTTCTTTGGGGTGAAATTTTTGGTGGTTCTATCAGATACCGGGTGATCTTGAGGATTATACAGAAATCTTGGAGTTGATGTCCGTCCTTGGGGTGGAATCGGTGGTTGTTGGATCAGAACTGGTTGATTTAGAGGCTGTTATGGAAATCTTGCCATCAGGCCGTGACACCTACACCCCTCTGGGAAAGCAAACTCTGGGAATTCCCCCAAAATTCCCAAAAAAAAAAAAAAGCTGGCTGAAAGCCTCCCTTCCCCCTGCAGTTCAGCTACGGCGCTGAGGACCTGGCGCCCAACACGGCCAACATCCAGATGACCTTCCTGAGGCTGCTGTCCACCGAGGGCTCCCAGAACGTCACCTACCACTGCCGCAACAGCGTGGCCTACCTGGACGAGGAGTCAGGCAGCCTGAGGAAGGCCCTGCTCATCCAGGGCTCCAACGACGTCGAGATCCGTGCCGAGGGCAACAGCAGGTTCACCTACAGCGTGCTGGAGGACGGCTGCACGGTGCGTGCTGGGGGAGGAGGCAGGGAATTGGGGCAGGATCCTCGAATCGTGGGGTTAACGAGGTTGGAGGAGACCTCTGAGGTCAGCAAGGGCAGTTTGTGAGCCGATGTCACCTTGTCACCAAGTGCTGCCACTCCAGGCTCTGCTTCAACACCCCCGGCTGGCGATGGTGTTCCAGAGGTCGTGAGGCCAAACCCCATTTTCCGACATTTTTCCCTCAGAAACACACCGGGAAGTGGGGCCCCTCTGTGCCTGACAATAAATTGGGGTTCAAACTGAGATTTAGAAGGTTTTAGAACATTAAATAACACAATTTTTACCCATTTTTCCCTCAGAAACACACCGGGAAGTGGGGCAAGACAGTCATCGAGTACCGCTCGCAGAAGACCTCACGCCTGCCCATCGTGGACATTGCACCTATGGACATTGGGGGACCCGAGCAGGAGTTTGGGGTCGACCTCGGCCCCGTCTGCTTCTTGTAAAAAAAAAGGATTTTTTTGTTGTGGTTGTTTGTTTTTGGTTGTCGTGGTTTTTGTTTGTTGTTGGTTTGGTTTTTGTTTTTTTTTAAAAAAGCCCAGCCTGATTCCTTAAAAAAAAAACCACAAAAAATGGGATCCACCCCAAAAAGGAGCTGAGAAATTCTGCACTGAAAGGGCTCACCCCGAATCAGGGAGCAACCACCTCGTGCCAACACCAGAATCGAAGGAAAAACCCATTAATATTTATTTATTCTCTTCCTGGAAGACCTGTTTTTGAGGTCAGGTGGAGGTGGGAATGTCAGTGATCCCTTTTTCCTGGAAAAAAATGGGATTTCGCCAGTCCAGGTATCAAAAAATCCCCTCCCTGTCCCAAATTTTCCCCTTCCTCCAAGCAGGAGTGTTCATGTATAATATGAGTTTAAAAAACACAAAAAAAAAATTCAAAAAATGGTGCTATTCTTGTAAAACAAGTCTGTATTTTTTAACATCCGTTGGTATAAAATGAAAAAAAAATCTAAAAAAAAAACTTTTGGTGGAAAGTAAAAGTTGAGTTGGTTTTTCTTTTCGGGTGTGTTTGCAGCAATTAAAATCTTTCCTCCCCATTTCAGCTATTGTAAAATCGCTTAGGTTAGGAAAAAATCCCTTTTAAATCCTCATTTTGGGTTAAAACTGCAAATTTTTTTTGGTTGAGATACTTCAAACTAAGGGGGAAAAGGGGAAAAAAATAAATTTAAAAAAAAGCCAAAAAAGGGAAAATCTTGAAAGTGAAAATTTTAAAGTGGAAAAATCTTAGAACAGCAAGAGGTTTAATTGTGGAACTCTTGTCCCATAATTAGGATGGGGACAATCCTGGTGTCACCAGGCCAGGGGTGACTGTCCCCTCCTCCCCACGGATTTTATCCTATTTTTTACCTGCAGAAGTTCAATTTTGGGCTGTTTTGCAGCACTGGAAGTGGGAGACTCCGTGGCCCTCACCTCTTGTCCTGCCGTAAAAAATCCCGTATGGAAATTCTTCTCCTCACCAGACTGTTCATTAGAGGGGAAAAGCTCAGAAATGGGATTTTTTTTTAATGATCCTGAAGAAAATCAGCCCAGTGACCCCGAAGAGCCCCAAACCTGCTTGGATTTCACATGCAGGAGGCCCCAGGCAGCTCCTAAGTGAGGAATTCCTGAGTTTCATCCCAATTCTCCTCTTTTTGCCTCTGTGGATGGCAAAACTTTGCTTGGAGAAATTATAACTTGAAAAGATTTTAAGAAACAACTTTTAAAAAGCCATTTTGGGGCACAATTTATGTTTTAAACCTTCCCCAGCTTTGAGCACAGCAGCTGCCAGCTGTGGCCAAGCACCAAAACACTGGCAGGGGACATTAATTAAGGAGGATTGGGGGATTAAAGAGGATTTTCCACCTAAAAGTGCCCTTTAAAAGGCTCTCCTAATGATGAGGGCTCTGCACAAAGGATTTCAGGTCAAACCTTTCCCCTCCTGGCTCAGCCAAGCAGCAAATTTGGGGGTCCCTGCTGTGGGCAGCCCCCTCTCCCCCCCAAAAAATCCTCCAGGATTCTTGGAAAAGTGGGATGGGGCTTGGGGTAAAGAGGGGGAAAGGGAATGTGGGGAGATCCACGAAAAATCAGGATTGAACCCAGCCAGGAGGGGAAGAAAATGGAGGAAAAGCAAAGTTTGGGATTTCTTCTTTTTCCTTAAAAAAGTGAAAGGAAAACTCAGCGGGAATTGGGGGATTTGTGGGAGAAGTTTGGGGTCACCAGGGAAGGAGGTTGGGATTGGGATTCTGGGCACTGGTCCCAGCTGGGAATGGGCACCTGGTTGAGTTTTTTCCCCCAGAAATCCTGGGAAAAGCTGTGAAAATTGGGATTTTTCAGCCTGGAGAAGGGAAGACCTTCCCAGGAGAGCTGGGAATGGGTTTGGGACAAGGGACAGGACACAGGGAGTGGCTTCCCACTGGGATTTGGAGGTTTAGGTGGGATTTTGGGAAGGAATTCCTCCCTGCGAGGGCAGGGAGGCCCCGGGATGGAATTCCCAGAGGATTCCCCATCCCTGGGATGGTGGGAGGTGAAATGGGATGAGCTTTAGGGTCCCTCCCAACCCATTCTGGGATTCCATGGAAACCCATCAGCAAAACAAGGATTTTTGGGAAAAAAGCCACCAAAGGAATAACCCCAACAGAGCATTGGATTTAGGACAAATCCAGAGCTTTTCCTTAAAAAAAAACAAAGGACAGCACACTGAAAGATCCAAATCAGGTTTAATGAACAATTCAGCCCTAAAAACGCTGATTCCTGGGGCAGGAATCTCTCGTTGGAAAAGGGAGCAAAGTGTGGATTTTATGTCACTGTCACCCAAAAATCAGGGAATTTTTCCACTGAGGAAGAATTCCCTCACCTGTGGCTGTGCCTGGCTCTCGAATCCCATGGGAAACGAGGGCTGAAATTCCAGCAGAAACCTCCCAAAAAGGGGCAAAATGCCAAAGGGCTGTGGGGGCCGAGCTGCCAGCTGGATTTTCCTCGGGATAGCAGCCGGCAGGAATGTCCAGTTCCCGGCAGGGAGGCCTTGGAATCCCAGCCTCCCACAGAACCCCCTCAAATCCCTGCTGATTTGGGAAGTGGAGCACAAAAAGCAGCCAATTCCCAGATCTCAAACCCCAGGGAAGAGCCTCTGGATGCCAGACGGGTCAGAGCCACGGGAGAAAAGGAGGAAAAAGCTCATTCCAAAGATTTGGGTTCCTCTGCCTCCTTCCAGGGTGTGACAGAGGCACATTCCCAGTGGGATTGTCCCTTTTTGAGGTCCTGAGGTGCTGCCACCACTCAAGAACAAGAAAATAAATTTATTCACCCTGAAAAAAATAAATTCATTCCCCCCAAAACACCCTGACAGTGCCCAGCTTCCGAAACAGGTGCAAACCACGGGAAATCTTCGGGATTTCAGCCCCTAATTCAGGAGGGAAAGTTCCGGATTCCTCCCCGAAAAGGAAGGGAAGGAACAACCCCCAGCAGGGCTCCAGAAGGCCCCAGAGCTGCCAGATTTGGCCCTGCAGAGCCACTCACGGTCCCTCTGCTGCCAGTCTGAGGTGGCTTCGGGTCCCTCTGTGCCCCTGGGCGCCGTCAGGGTGCCCCTCGTGCCAGGGGCAGCAGCGGGGCCGTGGAGTTGGAGCTGCAGTCCAGGTAGTGGAAGGTCTCCAGAGAGCTCTGGGTGCTGTGGCCAATGTAGGAGAGCTTCACCGAGGTCCTGGCAGGACAAAGGAACAACCCAGCAGGTCTGTATTCATCACACAATTCCTCTTTTATAAAAAAAAAAAAAAAAAAAAAAAAAAAAAAGGCAAATTCCTGAGGGTTTTGGTGAAAAAGTGGGAATTGCAACACCTGGAGGGAGCTGTGTGCTCTGTCCCACGTTTCACACTCCTGGGCTGGATTAAAACCTGACCCTGAGGTGGATTTGGGGTGAATTTGGGGGAAATCCAAACAGGATTCTCTCCCTGGAGCCCAAACCCGTGGCTGCAATTCCCTTGGGATTCAGGAACCCCAGAACAGAATCTTTGAGGGGGGAAAAGAGGCCCAAAAACCCAAAGCAGGAGCAGCTACTACCTCATGAGGATCACGATGTTGTGGACCTTCACCTTGGGCAAAGTGCAGAAAAAACTGGAAAAGATCAAGGAAATCAGTCAGCAGGGGGGGAAAACTTGAGGAATTTGGGTTTTTTTGGCAGCTCCTGCTGGTATTTTTCACTTTGGTGTTAACAAAACCATCTCACAGCAGCTCAAGAAAATTCCTGGCAAAGTAATTGAGCAGGAAAAGTGAGTGATTTTCATAGTAATTTCCCAAATTTTAATCAAAGCAGCTTCAACCCTCTCTGCCCCCCAGGTATCTACAAGGAGCAGTAAATCCTTACTACACATAGGACAGGGATCCCCCCAGCTCTGCCTTCACGGTGAAATTCACCTGGAACAGAGCAAAAAAACACCAGATTTCAGTGCAATTTGATCACCCTTCAACCCCATTTTTGGAAGGAGTGGACAGAGCAAAAGCTGCTGTGGCCACCGGACACCGAAATTCCAAGGTGCAGCTCCCAGAACTCCCAGTCAGTACCAGTTTGTCCCTCAGGGGCTGGATGTTGGAGACGTTGGTGAGCTGCTGGCTGCCCACCACGGTGTTCATGTACTGCACCTGGCTGCTCAGGCTGCTCACTGCCACCGAGTAGAAGTTGGAATTCCTGATCCTCAGGGTGGCCTGGAGGGGACAGAAACAACCCTGACCTTGCTGGCTCATTCCCCTGCTGGTTTATTCTCCCAAATCCATGGAAAATTTACCGTGATGGCCAGGAGGACAGCAGAGTTCTTCCTGTCAAACCACACCTGGACCACCTTAATGCCATCATCATCCACCAGGACTGAGTGGGGGAAGAGGAAGAAAACGCCCAGGCCAGACAGCAGCAGGCAGAGCAGCACTGAGAGCAGGACATAGAGTTTCCTGGGAAAAAACCAGGGAATTCTTCACCTCCTCTGCAAGATTCGGATCCTAAAAAACCTAAAAAATCCCACCTTATATTTGGTTTCATTGGAAGAGGCACCCAAGAGCTGCTCTTACATTTTTAACATCAGAATTGCTCCAAATCCTCCTTTTTTACACATTTGGAGTTGGGTAATGAGCAACCAAAGCAGCATTTTGGGGGTTTTTTTGCAGTTGCTCCCAAAACTCCAGCATGGGGATGGAAGGGAGTGGGATCGTTGTGCCCACAGTGGAAATATCTAAAATCATGCTTTAAATCCTATTTTTTGGGGTGAAAACAACCCCTAAATGCAGCAATAAGTGATATAAGAGCTCCTCCCTTACGTTCTCTGAGGACGAAGCCGCTGGTCGCTGTAGGGGATCAGAGCCACTAACTCGTTCACCTGCTCTGGGAAGCAAAATGGGAACAACACATTAAAAAAAGTGACCTTTTTTTGCTGTTTAAAGCTGTTTTTTGGGATGTTTAGGCCCCAGAGGAGCAGCCACCTGTGGGGATGCGGCCAGTGCCTTGGCAGGTGGGACAGGTGACACTGTCCTGGCCCGTGAATTCCATGTAGGGAATCTTGGCCACGTCCTCCACGGGTTCCTGGCTGTCCAATAAATCCTCATCCTTCTCATCCTCAGCCTTCCTCTGGCTTGGGGCAGCGCTGGCAGCAGACAGGGACAGCACAGAGCCCATGGTGGCAGCTGGCGGGGACAGTTCTGTCACCTGGGAGAGGCGGCAGGAGCAGCTCAGGGGTGTTAAAGGGGTTCTGGAGCCATTTCTAAGCTACGGCGGCCCTCTCAGGGGTCCCAAACCCACCACAAAGTGTCCCTATCCCCAAGGGGCTTCCCTGGAGAAAGGGACACCTGGATGGGGTTCATCTCCAGCCCCTCAAGGCACCCTCCCCTCCACTGAGAGCAGCATCTCCTCAGGAGGCCTCCACCCCCAAAAAAAAGGTCCCAGGCTTGTCCACAACCCCTCAGAACCACCCCCAGAGCCCCTGAGACCCCACGAGAGGAACAGGCCCCGCTATGGACCCCCCAGACCCCCACCTCAGAGACCCCCCCTCATCCTCAGGGACCCTCTCCCCTCAAGAAACCCCCTTTTAAGACCTCCCTCCCCTCAGAAACTCCCTCCCTCACAGACCCCATCCCTCACAGACCCCATCCCTCAGAAACCTCCCCCTTTAGAGACCCCCCCCCGCCCCCACGGACCCCTTGCCGCCGCAAGGACCCCTTCCCTCAGCGCCCTCCGGCAGGGGGCGCCACGTTCCCGCCACGAGCGCGCGCCCCGGGCTCGACACGGCCGCAGCCCCACCCCCCGTTCCTGCGCGCAGCCGCCGTCGCTATAGCAACGGCGCCGGAGGGGGGGTGGGCCTGGCCTCGCCATCGCCCCGCCCAACAGCCCCCAGCAGCGGGGGGCGGGGTTAACGGCCACGCCTACTTGGTGTGGTATTGCGTCACAGGGGTGGGCGGGGCTTGGGTTCACCTAAAGCGCACGCGCCAACTCCCGGGGGTGGGGTCGGTGACCACACCCTTCATTTTGCATATGGTGGGCGTGGTCAGAATTGCGCATGCGCAGAACCAACGCGTTGTTCCGGTGGGCGGGGCGGGGCGGGGCGTGACGCGGATCGCGCGCGTGCGCACAGCGGGGGCGCCCCGTCCGGAGCGCGCATGCGTGGAGGGGAAGGGTGGGGTGGGACCAGTATGGAGCCCACACCCCCCAATTTGGGGATTCCTGTCCCAGTAGGGGTCCCCTCGCAGCAGCACAGACTGGTGCCGCACCAGTGCGAGAGCCCTCCCAGTACGGAGCGGTCCCACACCAGTCTGAGGGCTCTACTCCCAGTAAGGCGCAGTCCCACACCAGTTTGGAGGCGTCTGTCCCAGTAAGGACTAGTCCCACCCGTCCCAGTTCAGCCCAGCATCACCGCCAGGACCTCTCAATTTTTTGGGAAAAATCCCCCCCCCCCAGCCTTTCCTTCCCCTCCCGCTCCCGGGCCCATTTTCCTTCAATAAATTCCCTCCCGTGGGATTTTTTTCCGACGGGAAAACCGATGGAAAATTAAATTCCTCCCTCTCCCCATCATCAAAACCCAAACCACCAAAATAAAATTCACGGAAAAACATTAAACTCTTTGTGAGCTCCAGAGGCACCTCCTGCCCGGCCGCGGGAGCTGTATCCCAAGGAAATTTTATGGATCATTTCTCCTCTCCTTCCCAGGAGCGAAATTCCAGGCGGGGGGGAGAATTCCCGGCTCTCTTTCCTTCCCCCGGCTCCTTCCTGCGCCTTCCCGGCGGTTGTGGCAGCCCGGGAAAAGGAGCATGGAGAGGGATTGGGAAAGGGAGAATCCCTGCCAATCCCTTGGGATGAGCTGCGAGATGAGTTCAACCCTGCAGAGAATTCCGACAACAGGGAGAGAACCCAAAATTCCCCCGCAGCCTCCACTCGGCTCCTGGCGCGTCTTGGGTTTAATCCCATTTTTTTCCCCCAGTTTTTTCTGCCCCCAAATCCAGGGGGAATGGGCGGAAAGGGGGGAAAAGCCCCTTTTGCAGCCGCCAGGTGGGATTGTGAAAGCACTTCTCGGGAAATCTCCGCTCCCCTGGGATGGGGCGAGTCCGAATCCGTCCTGGGAGGGGCTCCGGGATGAGAGATCATTGCTACACACGAAATATATCGGATTTGGACTTTTTTCCCCGCTTTTCCGTGCGTCCCTCAGGGATTTCTGAGCCCTGGAACGGGATCATGGAATCGCGGGACTTTTTGGGAGGGACTTCCGAGCTCATCCAGCCCCGTTTATCCCACACCTGCCGCTCTCCCGGCTGGCTCCAAGCCCCGTCCAGGGACAATTCCAGGGGTGGCAATGACGATCCTTAAGGTCCCTTCCCACCCCAAACCATTCCACGACGATCTGGGGAGGTCTCGTAATTCCCAATTCCTGCCGCTCCACATCCCCGAGCCCTCATCCTCCTCTCCCAGCCCCGCCGATCCCTTTTTCCAGGCTGGAGCAGCACAAAAGCTGCGGCTCCGGGTCACAGCTCTTGGAATTTCCATGCAGGAATTAAATCCTCCCGAATCCCTGCACATCCCCGGCTGTCCCAGGGATGCGGAACAGAGCCGGGATTTGACCCCAAAGCCCTTTGGATTGAGGGTGGAAGAGCAGCAGGAAATCGGGAGAAAGGGAGGGAATTCAAGCCTTCATCGGCCACAAACTTTCCCCAGAGCTCGGGGGGCACAAATTCCCGGTGGGAAAGAGGTGGGAATGGCGGCAAATTCCTATGGAAAAGGTGTCACGCTGCTCTGGGCGCGGCCGGGTCAGTGGGGAAAAGCCTCGGGAGGTTTTGGGACATTTTTTGGGCATGGAAAGAGCTGCGATCCCAGAAACGCCGGGATGGGGATGAGCAGCTTCCACCACTCCGCACCCTCCCGAAATCCTTCCGCGCCACGAAATTGCCTCTGATGAGCTCCCATTTCTTCCCAGACGTTGTTTTCCCCTCATCAGTCTCATTAAATCAATTTAAAGGCGATTTCGAAGCGTTTTCCCCACGCAAATCGCGGCGGCTGAACCCGGTGCCCGCGGCTGCGGGGGCTCCTCTGCACCGCGGGCTCGTTTGTTCTCGGGATTTTGGGTTTAGGGGACATCCAATAAACCCTGGGAGCAGCAGGAGCGGTTTTCTGGGAGCCTTTCTCGCTGCTCTGTTCGGTGTTGCATCCCGGAGGCGGGGGGGGGGGGGGAGGGCGAGAGGAGGATGCGGATGGAAATTTGGAAAGTGGAAAATTGCCGAATATGCCGATTTTTTTTAGACTGGGGTGCAGCGTGCCCAGACTGGGCTGAGCTGGCTCTGCCGAAATCCCCACATTCCAAGACCCCAATAATGGGATTTTGGGTGGTCAGGGTCGGTTCTTGCTTTGTCCCAAACACCATCAAATGCTTTAGGAGCAGCCAAATCCAGGTGTCCTGCGCTTCCCCGGGCTCGGTTCAGGCTGCTGATGTGGAGGCCGGGGCTCTGTGGGGACAACGGGAGCAGCTGTAGTTTGCAAAGAGCCGGGAGTGCTGGGGGTGGCACTCTGGCGCTGGTGGCGTTTTTCCTGTCCCAGTACAGCACTGGGCACTCACTGGGAGCTGGATCGGCTGCCCGAACCCACTGGGCTTTCTGGAGGGGCGGCAGCCCCCGAAGCGCTGGGCTCTGGCACCCCGAGAGTCCCCTGCCCACCTGGGTGCTCCCGACCGGGCAGCGGGATCGAGGGACAGGCAAAGAGAGGGTGGGCAGCGAAGGCCGTGCGGGCAGCAGAGAACCGGTGGGCACCGGGCGGGCAGCGGGAACCGGGCGGGCAGCGGAGGTCCGGGGGGCACCGGGAGGGCAGCGGGAACCGGGTGGGTAGCGGAGGTCTGGGGGGCACCGGGAGGTCCGGTGGGCACCGGGCGGGCAGCGGAGGTCCGGGGGGCACCGGGCGGGCAGTGGAGGTCCCGTGGGCACCGGGCGGGCAGCGGGAACCAGGCGGGCAGCGGAGGTCCGGGGGGCACCGGGAGGACAGCGGGAACCAGGCGGGCAGCGGAGATCCGGGGGGCACCGGGTGGGCACCGGGAGGTCCGGTGAGCACCAGGAGGGCCGCGGGAACCGCGTGGGCAGCGGAGGTCCGGGGGGCACCGGGTGGGCAGCGGAGGTCCGGAGGGCACCGGGCGGGCAGCGGAGGTCCGGGGGGCACCGGGTGGGCACCGGGAGGTCCGGGGGGCACCGGGAGGGCCGCAGACCCTCCGGGGAGCCCCCGGGCTACCGGGGGGAGCCACGTGCGATTTTTCCGGCACACCCCGGCAGGCGTGACCACGCCCACAGCTGCCCTTATTTGGCGCGGGTGGGCGGTGCCGAGGCGGTGCCGCGCTGGCATTGGCGGGGCGGAGCCTGCGGGGGGCGTGGTCTGCGCGGAGGGGGCGGGGCCGGGCCGCCGGTTCCCGTCAAAAGGCGGCAGCGGCCGGGGTGGGGGCGGCGGGGTTGGAGCGCAGGTACCGGGACGTGGCGGGTACCGGAACACCGGGCTGGGGACAGCGGGACCAGGTCAACACCCTCTTAGTGCTCGCCGGGGCTCTGGCGCTCCTCGGGATGCGGGGGGTGCCCGCTGCGGCGAACCGGGGATCGGCCGTTCCCGTGGGCACCGGGGGGTGCGGGGGCCGTGGGGTACCGTGGGGGTGAAGGGACGCGGGCACGGGGACCTCCCAGGATGTCCCCGCCGGCAGGAGGAACACGGGGAGGAGGGCGTGGAGGCTCCCCGGTGCTCCCGGTGCTTCCTGGTTTGGGCTCGCGGGGTTCCCATTCTGGTTTGGGTTTCCCGTGTGAGTTTGAGCCCCCCGGTGCCCTGGGAGCGCTTGGGGGTCCCCGGTGAGACCCCCTCACCCCCGTGTTCCCCCTCAGCTGGAGGCTCTCGGGGCTTTCCCTGCGAAAATTAGGATCCCCCTTAGGGTTGGGGGTATCCCGGTCCCTCTCAGCCTCTCTGGGGGCGGCTCCTGGTTTTGGGGTGGTCATGGACTACCCAGTCTCAGCCCTGACTACCCCAGAAATTTGAGTTCACCCCGGAGTGTTGGGGTGCTCCGGGGCGTCCCCACATCCCGGAAAGGCACCGCTGTCCCTCCCCGCTCTCTGGGGTTCCCCCTTTCTGGGGGGGACTTCGAAACCGGGGAATTTCTGGGGGCTGTGGGGGTGTTCATGAGATTTTAGGCTCTCTTGCAATGTTATTTTGGGGTTCCTGGGTGCTGTTGGGGGTATTGATGTGATTGTAGGGTTTCCTGTAAGGTGATTTTAGGGTTTCTGTCTGCTCTCTTGATTCAGCGTCCGATTCAAACCCACGTTCAAGGTCCCAAATCGGGTTTTTCGGGGGCTGAGCCCCCGGCACGGCATTAATCCCCCTCCTTTTTAATTCCCCAGCGCCTTCCTATATTTTGGAGCGATCCCGAGCCGTGCCAGGAGCAGGAAAATAAAGGTACGGGGGGATTTTCTGCAGCGCAATTGGGGGATCCTCCCCTGGGCACTCTAAACGTTTTTGGGGTGGTTTGGGGCCGGCAGAGCCGCTCCTTCCTCTCGTTTTCAAGGCTGGAGCTTTGAGAAAAGTTGGGGGTTTTTTTTTTCTCGGAAAGAGGTTTTCGGGAGAAGCGACGTTTTTGCGGCGTCTCCTCCTCCCCCGGAGCAGCCCGTGACTCATCTTCCTCCGGCTCGGGGAAGGAGCCGCGGCCGCGGCGGGACACGCGGGGGGAGCGAAAATCCTGGGAACTGGGATTAAATCCGGGCAAGTTTGGGTTAAACCCAGGGGTGAGGGCAGCAAAAATCCACGGAAATTAAGATTAAACCCGGAGTGAGGGGAGAAAAATCCAGGGAAATTAAGATTAAACCCAGGGGTGAGGGGAGAAAAATCGAGGGAAATTAAGATTAAACCAAGGTGTGAATGGAGCAAAACTCCAGGGAACTGAGGGGAGCCAAAATCAAGGGGAATTGGGGTTAAACCAATTTGCGAGGGCATCAGAAATCCAGGGAACTGAAGATTGAAACCAAGGGGACCAAAAATGGCATAAATGAAGTTAAATAAACTTTGAAAAGCCCCGGGATCGGGCTGGATCTGGTGGAAATGGGGTGAAATAAAGGGGGGAAAATGCCAGGGTGAGGTTGGGTTCTCTCTGGAATCCCGGAGCAAGGAAAGTCTGGGATATGACAACGATGATGATGATGGGAGATGTCTGCCCCAGATCTCCAGGGCGTGACCAGATCAGGGCTGAGATGTCCCAGCAATAACAAAAATCCCCAAAATCAGAATTTTCCCGAGCTAGAAATACCCCTGGGGTCGTTGTTGGGGGTTGTTTCCCTGAATCCTGCTGTGTTTAGGGAGAAATAAATGGAATAAATAGAAAATCCAGGGGGTTTTTTTCCCCCATTTAATGGCTAACCCTGCTCCAGGAATAATTTTTAACCTCCTGTGGCCGAGCCAAAGCAGAGCCAGCCTGGCCCAAGCTCTCGGAGGGGAAATTCTGGAATTGTCAGGGATTGGGAGAGGGAAAATCCCAGTTCAAGGTGGGCTGGGATGGAAATAGGAACCTAAAAAGGAGAGAAATGGGAAGGGGAACGGTTCTGGAAATTAAAAATAAAAATAAATCAGGGAGATGATGGGGAAAGTGAGGGGAGCAAAAATCCAGGGAAACCAGGGCAGCAAAAATCCAGGGAAATTACGGTTGAACCGAGGTGAGAATGGAACAAAAATCCCGGGAAAGGCCGAGGAAGGTCCGGGACTCTCCGAGGCTCCGAAACGGAGGGAGCTGATGGGGACGGCGCTTCCTCCTCCTCCTCCTGCCAGGGCCTGGGGTGGCACTGCCCGGATGTCCCCGCTGCCACCCCCGGTGCCACTTCATCTCCAGCCGCTGCTGATTCAGCTCCTCCTCGGGCCCATTTCTCTTATCTCGGCTCTTATCAGCTCAACCCTCGCCCTTTTCTGCCGCTAATAAATGGGAAAAGGGTGGAAAACAATACCTGGAATCTTTATCCGGGCATCCAAAGGCGTTTCCTCATTCCCGGGAATCCCAGGGAGCTGCTCCAGGTTCTCCTGGGCAGGGGTACAGCAACGCTGGGGAGGGATTCTCCTTCCCTGGAGCGATTCCTGAGCGTTTTTGTAACTCCCAGAGAGTTTTGCTGGAGGCAAGTGGGATGGAAAAGGAGATTTTTGGCACGTGAGGCCTTCCTGATTTTTCTCTGGAAAAGTCTGAGCCGTTTCCTGAGGATTTTCCCACCTTCTCCATGCCCCAGGCGTGGCTGCTGCTCCAATTTCCCAATTCCAGGCTGCAACAGCTCCGGCTGCTTCATCATTCCCACTCCTCCTCCTCTTTCCTTGGGCAAGATGAGGCTCTGGGGAATGAGAATTCCCTTTTTCACCTGGCATATCCCAGGTACAGGGAACGGACAGAGATTTAGGGGTCTCCTGAAGTGAAAATTCCCTTTTCCCTCAGGCACACCCCAGGGAAGGGAGAGGAATCTGGGCGTCCAGGCACATCCTGGTTCCACCTTTATCCAGGGAAAAGACAGGATTTTGGGGTCTCTAAAGGCTCCCAGCTGTAAGGAGGAGAACCTGCAGTGAGAATTCCCTTTTCCTCCAGGCATATCCCAGGGGAGGGAGAGGAATTTGGGGTCTCCTGTCCCTGCTGCCCCAGAGAGCTCCCTAAAAACGACCCCTCCTCCCAAAAAAATCCCTCCCAGCTCCATAAATCCCCTGCTCCAGAGTCTGACAAGGCCCAGCTCTATTGTAAGACCAGGATGTGTCCCCTGGCTCACCTGGGAGGGGACAGCAAATCCCAGATTTCCTGGGAATTGCCACAGCTGGGAACCACTTGTGTCCCTCCACACCTTCTCAGGGCTCTTTTGGGGCTGTTTCCAGCACAAAAAGAGATTTTATTCCACAGCACAGGGCTGGTGCTGCCCTTCCACTTCTGCTTTGGGAATTTTTCCATACGGAGAGCCCTTCCCAGCACAGTTTTCCTGGAATTTTGCTTTTCCCTCCCACTTTCTCCTGGCCTTGTGGTGCAATTCCTGTGTCTGGAGGAGTCCTGAGCTCCACAATCCCTTCCTGAGGGGCTGGGACACTCCAAGAATTCCATGGGAAAAACCTGGATTTGTGTCCTGCTGCTGCCCAGGGTGGCCCCTGCCCTACCCAAAAATTGGGATTTTGGGGCTGTTTCATTAGTGAGAAATTCCCACTCCCAGAAACTCTTCCTGCTGCTCCCAGGGGTGACAATTCCAACCAGGGGAGTTGGGGACAAAATGTCTGGGAATGGCTATGTCCAAAGCTGGCAGGGAAAAGGCTGAGGTGGGATCTGATTCCCAAATCCAAGGGGGATTTGAGATCCTTGAAGGAGGGGGAGCAGGCCCAGGGCAGGGCTTTGCTCACAGTACAAAAAAAATGTCATTTTAGGGTTCTTTTCCAGCACAAAAAATGTATTTTTGGGTCTTTTTGCAGCCCAGGAACAGCTGGGAAGAGCAATTCCCACTCCAGCTGGACTGGGAATGCTGCAGCTCCTCTCAGGAAGGGGAAAAGCGGAATTCCCTCTCAATTTCTGAGCAACTCCAGCAGCAGAAAAATTGCCAGGGAAGGAGCAGGGCAGGGCCTGGCCCTGTCACGTGCTGGGATCAGTTGGAATTTTCTTCCTGGCTTGTCCAGACAGGTGGGAAAAGCCAGGATTTGGGATCCAGCTCGTCCTCGTCCTTGTCCCCTTCTCCCTCTTCCCCCTGCTCCTTTCTCCACGTGGATATTTCCCCACCTTCACGGATTAAATAATCCATTAATTAGCAATTGAAGCAGCTGGAAAAGTTGGAAGTGGAGCAGGTGCAGGGATTTCGGTGATTTAGGAGTTGTTGGGCCTCTGGAAAGAGAGGGTTTGAGGTGGATTTTGGGTGGATTTTGGACATCCCACACCAAAAATCCCCCTCAGCCAAATCCATGGGGTTTCTCCTGCTGGGAATGGGGTTGGGTATTGGCCTTTACCCACTGGGAAAGTTGGGAAATGAGTTTCCTGTGGGGCAGGGCCCGATCCCACGTGGGATCCCAAGGCCGCGGATTCCTGACTCTCCTTTGCAGGAAGGAGCTGGAATCCTGGAAAATTCCAAGTTGGGATCATCCAGTCCCACTCCTGGCCCTGCACTGGACGCAAAAATCCCAAATATCCAAGAGCATTTTCCAAAAATTCCTTGGGCTCTGGCAGCCTCAGGGCCGTGCCCATTCCCTGGGAAGATTTTTCCAGTGCTTGACCACCCTCTGGATGATGACTTTTCCCTAATATCCACCCTAAACTTCCCCTGGCCATTCCCAGGGTTCCTGTACCAGGAAGATCAGACAATCTTTGCTCCAATCCAGGGAATTAAGGCTGGAATTCCCCAAATTCCAGCTCCTCTCCCCAGCTCCCTGTTTTCAGGGCAGATTTCAGGAGCATTTTGCTGTAATTTTGCTGGAATTTTCCCTCCCTCTGGAGCAGAAAAAAAAGCCCAAGGGAGGCTGGAAATTATAAAAAAAATGAATCCCGGATGAAAATTCCTGGGAATTGCATTTTACCAGGGTGGTTTTCCCTCTCCGGAGGGTGACAGAGCCAGAACCTGTTTGGGAATATTTCGAAATCCAGGGAGAAGCTCTGGAGGAGTTTTGGAATTTGCCACAAGCAGGAGCAGCTTCTCCCTGACGGCCTTCCCTTGATTTTCCCACTTAAAAGGAGCAGTGGGATGCATTTGGGACACAGGGAATGTCACTCCAAGGGTTTAACCTGGAATATTCCCACATTTTTATGGGACCAGAAGTGCCAGCTCCAGGGGGAACCTGTGGAAGTGGAATATTCCCAATTTTTTATGGGATACAGAGAAAACTGGGATCTATGGATCCCAAATTCCTCATCCCAGAGTTCCTTCCCATGTCAGGGCCAGGAGCTCCGGAGTTGCCAGGCTCGTTTTTCCCAGCTGGAATTCCCGGGGCGTTGCATCTGCCCCTGCTCTTTGCTCCGATTCCGTTGGGAAACTTTCACCCCTTCCCTGTCCCGGTTTTCCTTGGGATTTTGTTTACCTGGAACGTCCCAATGGAGCAGCTCCTGTGGGATTTCGGGAGTTCTTTGTTTGGGATCGCTTTTGGGAGAGGATTCCATGGGACCTTCACAAAATACGGGCAGGGATCCCCAGGGATCTTTCAGCCCAGCCCCGCCCCCAAGGCCCAGCTGGGAAAATCCAAATGAAAGCAAAATTCTGAAGGAATTAAAGGAATGAAGGTGAAAACCCAGGCTTTGGTTGGGAATGGTGGGAGAGGAGAGCTGGGAATGCTGTCCCAGGGAATTCCAGGGAAAGCCCCAAAATCTGGCTCTTGACCCAAAATCTCCCTCAGGAATCCCAAAACTCCCTCTCAAAATCCCCCTCAGGAATCCCTGGAAAACAGTCCCAAAGCAGAGGATATTATTTAATTGGGATTTAATGGGATTTGAATGGATTTAAAGGATTCCAGCGCTTGCTGCTGCTGGAATTTGGGAACGGGTGGGTTTGGAATGGAAAAAAGGCAAATTCCTTGCCAGAGGCACCGGGAATTTTTAAGGAGCCTCGGGGTTGTTTTGCCTCATTAGTGAGGCGTTAATTGAGCCTCTCCCAGAGCTCTCCCGGCATTCCAGAAACCCAAAAATTGGATTTTTTTTGGGAGGTTTTAACGCCCAGAGCCAATGGGAATAAAAATTCCTTGCCCAAATCAGTGGGAATCCAAGGAAAAATCCTAAATTTTAGAAATAATTTTAGGAATAAACACCTGTTTTTGCCCCAAATCAGGGGGAATTAAAAGAAAAATCCCGAATTTTTGTGACAAATCCCAGCTTTTTCCCCCTCCCAGCCATGGATCCGGGCACTTCCAGCACCTCCCTGCCCGATCCCGCCGGAGATTCCGAGCGGAACATTCCCAGGATCTGCGGGGTCTGCGGGGACAGAGCCACCGGCTTCCACTTCAACGCCATGACCTGCGAGGGCTGCAAGGGCTTCTTCAGGTGGGCCTGGATCCTCGGGAATGTCCCCATCCCAGAAAAAACTTGGGATTCCCAATGGGAATCCAATGGGATCCCGGAAGAGGCCTGGAATTCCAGGCGGTTCTGCGTTCCCAGGGTTTAAGGGGGGGGGGGGGGGGGGATGTTCGGTTTTTTGGTGGTTTTGGAACCTTGGGATGGGTTTTTCCCTGTTTTTCCAGGGTTTTTCATGGAGCTGGGAGCCTTGCAGAGCTCCAGGAAAAGGGGGGAGTGTGGGAAAACTCCTCTGGCGTCACAAATTGGGATTTTTCCCGAGCCAAAAAGTCCTAAAATCTCCTCAAAAACTCTGGGATTGGGGGATGTGGATGGGCAGGGTATCCCCTGGAGCGGCTCTTCCCAAAATCCGGTGTTTCCAGGGAATTCTGCTGACTCCCCCTGGCAATTCTGTCCCTTGGGAATCCTGCCCCATTCCCACTTTCCCCTGGAGCCCTCCCAACCCAATTCCCGCGTTCCAGGCCAGGAATGAGGCCTGGAATCCACTATTTTTAGCCCCTGGGATCCCAAATCCTCCTGGGAATGGGCGGCTTGGGAAGGTTTCCACGAAATTCCAGCCAAGCCCGGCTCCAGTGTCACCCTGGGAGCCTCTGGAGCCACCCAAGCTGCAATTTTCATTCCCAACCTGGAATTTTGGCCTGCCCTGAGCCCCCGGAGTGTTTTTCCCTACTCCAAGGTCCTGTTGTTTGCACATTCCCAGCCTTTCCCTGGGTTTTTTGGGGAAACAAGGAGCTTTTTGTGCAGCAAAATTGTGAATTTTGGGGTGCCCATGGCTGAATTCCGAGTGCTGGGATTGTTTGTCCCCATTGGGGACAGCAAAATTCCAAAGGTTTTGGAGGAATGGGGGAAAACAGGACCCTGCCATCCATTTTTCCAGGATGAATTCCCAAAAATCCCAAATTCCTGGCAAGTAAGGGCAGAGTGAAGCTGCTTTGTTGAGATCTCCATTCCTAAAACCAGCTTTTGATTCCTGGGGCTGCAGCCTTAAGGAAATATTGGGGATTTTTATCCATATTGGAGATTTTTTTTACCCATATTTTTAGCCACAGCTTCCCTGGGAATTCCATTCCAGGGCCTCACAGGGAGGAATTCCTTCCCAAAATCCCATCCAACCCCTTTAGCCTTGGAATATTCTGGCTCAGACCCTCTGTCCTGGAAAGATTCTGGCTCAGACCCTTTTCCTTCGGAAGAGTCTGGCTCTGACCCTTTACCCTTGGCCAGCTCTGCCCCTTTGTCCCGAGGCTCGGCGTTCCCGTTCCGGCTGCGGTTTCGCTGCAGCTCAGGGCTGTCATTTCGGGCTCCTTCCTCTCATGTCCTGCAGCGAGAATTCCTCTCCCTGCACACCCAAAATGTGCTCAGGCCAGTTCTGCCAGCAAAGCCGGGCTTAGGGCAGCTCAGTTTAAACCACACGGCCCCAGCTCGGGTTTATTTGCTGCCAGGGGGGTTTCTCTGCAACCCTTCCATCCTTCCACCCTCCTGGCCTTAAAAGTCCCTAACCCTAAACCCTTTTGGTTTAGACCCAGAAATCTGCTTAAACCCAGCAGGCTGGGCTGGGCTTAGAGCAGCCTGGTTTAGTGGAAGGGGATCAAGCTGGGTTTAAGGTCATTTTCCCCCAAATCATTTTAGGATTAACCCGTGGCTGAACCCCTTGGATGTTTCCCTGTGGGAAATTTCCTTTTTTCAGCATTGCCTGCAGCTCCCAACTCAACTGATGTTTGCAGTGTCAGCCAAACCGGTGGGAATTCAGCCCAAAAAGGTGGTTTTTTTTCCCTTTTCCTGCTTTTTTCCAGGAGGAGCATGAAGAGGAAGGCCATGTTCACCTGTCCCTTCAGCGGGGACTGCCACATCACCAAGGACAACCGGCGGCACTGCCAGGCCTGCCGGCTCAAGCGCTGCGTGGACATCGGAATGATGAAGGAATGTGAGTGTCCAGCTCCCGGGAATGACCCCTGGGAATGCTCCAGGGGCCATGTCTGGTCCCTTTTCCGTGTGCCTGGTGCCAGGGCTGGGATTTGGAACATCCCAGGGGGATGCAAAGGGCAGGGGAAGCAGTGGGTAATGATTGAGAGGAGCTGGTTTAATGATTCCTTCCCACTCTGGAGTTGTTTTCTCATGGCTTTTCCTGGGTTTTTTGTGAAAATCAGCTCCATGGCTCCCAGCAGCTCTGAAAATCCTCTTTTCCAGTATTTTCCATGCACTACAGGGAGAGCTGGAGGAGCTTCCCCATCCCCATGGAGCCGGGTTGGGTTTTCCTCCTCTCCCTCTGGGATTTTTTTTTTCCGAGCCTTTTTTCCCTGTGGGATAAAGCTGGGACTTAAGTCAACAGCAGAGGGAATTAAAGCAGTTTTTAAACCCAGTCCAAACACACAAATGTGGCCCAAATGTTTGTTTTCTCCAGGTGTATTTAGAGATAAGTGGCTTTTAAAAATAAATTTGTTTGAGGTGTGCAAGGCCTCCTGGAGAGCTCCAACCAAACATTTTCTGCTGGGAGATTGTGGCCAGGGTGTCCATGGAGCTGGAAACTTGGGATGTGGAAGCAAGGCCCTTTCCCTGATGTGCTGCACAGGGAGCAAACAGAGCCTGATGTCACCCCGGGGCTTCCATAAAATCAAAATTTGGAGGTATTTGTGGGAAAAAAATGCTCAAATTTTCAACAGTCCTGATGGAAATCCCTGGATTTTATTCTTTGGGATTGGCAGCTTGGTGAGGGCAGCAAAGGCCACACCCCACACTGGCTGTCCCCAGATTTTGGGGGCTGTCCCTGTTTTTTGGGGAGCCCCTAATGAGGGAAATGCTTTAATTTGCACCAGCAGCCAATTAATTACCCAGGAAAGGCTGGAAAGTTCCTGGGCAGCAATTCCAGGGAGTTTTCTCCATGTTTTCCCCACAGGAGTTAACATGTAAACAGCCCCGTTAGCAACTCCTGCCTGGATTAACCAAAACTGACCCAGAGAGGCTAAAAATAGCTAAAAATGGACTTTGCCACTGGAAAAAGGGGGGAGAACCAGGGGTTGGGGTTATTTTTAGGTGGAAAAAGGGAATCTGGGAGGTTTTGAGGCCCTGTTTTCCACAAGGTGTTGGGATCCAGGGCCAGTTTGGGATTCAGGTCTGGGAGTGTGGGATGGGCATGAAGAGGAGGAAGATGAGCAGGGCAGACCCTCCTGCCGGGGTTAATTTGGGCTCTGGCAGCCACAGAGCTGCCAATGGGGGAGGTGGGAGTGAGTTTTCAGCCCCAACCAGACCTTCTGAGCTCTCCCAGGCCCCTCTGAGATTGTGCAAGGCTGGAAAATGGAGAATGGAAAATGGAAAATCGCCCTTGGCCAAAGGAGCAGGGGAGGCCGAGGGTTCCTCACCTTGAGCTCCTCCCGCTGACCTCTCGCCCTAAATTCCACCTTGACTCTCCCAGAATCCACTCTCTGCACCCAAGGAATTTAAAAGCAACCCTTGGGGGGGGGGGGGGGGGAGGGTCTCCAATCCCTGGAGAAAAGGCTGAGGAAGGGAATTCCTGCTTTTGGGGGGATCTGTCCCACCTGGCGCTCTCGGGAATTGTGATCCCCAGAGATTTGTGCAGCTCCCTGGTTGCAAAAAATAGCTTTTTCTTCTCTTCCAGCCCCTCTAAGGCTACTTAGGGCTTGGAGTTCTTGATAAAAAAAGTGAAGATTTGAGCCCAAATTGCCCCTGGCTGCTCCTTTTCCCTAAATAAACAGGCCCAGCCTTGCGTGGAGCCCAACCTTTGGCCGCTGCCGAGCGCCGCCACCCCAATAAAAGTCATAAATCCCCAACCCTGAGGGCGGGGGAGGCTCAGCTGTGCCTTGACCTTAAAAATCAGATTAAAATTGCCCTGAAGCAGTGCTGGACACCCCTGGGTGGCAGCTGGGAGCCGCGAGGAGCTGGAGCTGGGTGAACCCAGCGGCCCTAAGGGTTTCCGAATTGGGATTTGGGAGCACAGAGCAAACAGGGAGGGAGCAGAGCAGGCACGGGGCATGGCTGGCATGGCCTTGGTGCCCCCAAATCCTTCCCTAAAAGCACCAGAACCCTCCTGGGCACAGCAGGAAACCGGGGCCAAGGGGTTGCAGGTGGAAAAATTGATTTTCCAGGTAGAAAAAGCGATTTTTCAGGCGCTGGACGTGGCATCCAGGGGTCATTTCAATCCCTAATTCCCCTCCTTTTCCTTTTCCCAGTCATCCTGACGGACGAGGAGGTGCAGAGGAAGCGGGAGATGATCCTGAAGAGGAAGGAGGAGGAAGCGCTCAGGGAAAGCCTCAAACCCAAACTCTCGGAGGAGCAGCAAAAAGTCATCGATGTCCTGCTCGAGGCCCATCGCAAAACCTATGACCCCACCTATGCTGACTTCACCAAATTCCGGGTACAACCCCAAAAAATCCCTTTTATCCCTCAAATTCCCCCTGCAAAACCCCCAAATCCCTCTGCCAGCCAGGCTCCTCAGGGAGTTTTCTCTGTCTTCTCCAGCCCCCCGTGAGGAGCCACCCCAGCAGCAGAGGGGCCACAAAATCCTCGTCCCTCCTCACCCAGGACCTGTCGTCCGAGGATTCCTCGGATCTCTTCAGCTCTGAGGCCTTCAGCACATTCCCAGGTGTGCCCCGGCTCCTCCCAGCCCTAAAACAGGATTGGGAGCATGGGGAGGGACCCCAGGGCTCAGTTTGGGCTGGAGGTGACGCCTCAAACCACCCCAAACCCCAAATTCCGGGGCTGGGGAAGGGTCTGCCTGTGCCAGAGCCCAGATTAACCCCACCACCAGAGCCCTTTTTCTCCTCCTCCTCCTCTCCATCCCCCATTCCCAGGCCTGAATCCCAAACTGGCCCTGGATCCCATTGGAAAACAGGGCCTCAAAACCTTCCCAGTTCCCTTCTCTTACCCCTCCAGAGGAGACAGGGACAGAATTGCAGCAGTGTCACCCGAATTTGCCATTCCAGACCTTTTTTTTTTTACTCCCTGTGGGGGCTCATCCAGGTGCAACCCCCCCTGGGGTCCCCTCAGAGCATTTCCCTCTGCACAGATTCCGTGGAGCCGCCGCCGTTTTCCAGCCTGGTGCTGTCGGAGGAGCAGGACGAGAGCTCCTCCATGAACCTGGAGTTCTCGCAGCTCTCCATGCTCCCACACCTGGCTGACCTGGTCAGCTACAGCATCCAGAAGGTGATCGGCTTTGCCAAGATGATCCCGGGATTCAGGTGAGGCCTTGGATCCCAAATCCAGCATTTCCCACTCCCAGGAATCCCATCCTGCCCTTCACAGCCTTCCCTGTTTCCTCTTCCCCGGTGTCCCTTGGTTCTGTTCCCTTTCCAACTCCATTTTCTGTCTCTTCCCCTTTCCTGGGGTTCTCCTCTTTTCCCAAAACCTTGTAAAATGCACCCAAATTCCATCAGGGAAACACCTGGAGCTGCTGCAGCAGTCGAGGGGTTCATGAGGGGCCTCAGGCCCTGTTCACTCCAGATTTGGGGCAAAAACCCACCTGAAAAAAAACCTGGAATGGGAGTTTCTGGGGAGGGAGCCCCAGCTGAGGGCCTGGTGACCACCCTGGGGGGATGGCAGCTCCTCCTGGCCCTATCCCACATCCCCTCTGTCCCCTGAGCATCCTGATCCCCTCCTGAGGGAAATTCCTCTTGCAGGGACCTGTCGGCCGAGGACCAGATCATTCTGCTCAAGTGCAGCGCCATCGAGGTGATCATGCTGCGCTCCAACCAGTCCTTCACCCTCGAGGACATGTCCTGGACCTGCGGCAGCAACGACTTCAAGTACAGGGTCAGCGATGTCACCCAAGGTAAGGGAATCCCAGCCCCAAATCCAGAAATTCCGTGGGTTTTCCCACTGTTGTGGCTTCCCTCTGTGCCCGGTTTTGTGCTGGGAAAGGGAGTGGGTTCTGCCCCGAGTTTGGGGGGCTTGGGGGCAACAAGTGGTCCTTCAATGTCTCCAGTGCCACCTCAGTATCTCGAAAAAAATCTTCTTCCAGAGGAATAAAGCCTCTCCCACAGGAAAAAATCCCCTCCCAGAGGAAAAGATCCTTTTCCAGAGCCTTCTAAGGTTCTGTTCTCTCCGCAGCTGGGCACAGCATGGACCTGCTGGAGCCGCTGGTGAAATTCCAGGTGGGGCTGAAGAAGCTGAACCTGCACGAGGAGGAGCACGTGCTGCTCATGGCCATCTGTATCCTGTCCCCAGGTAGGGACAAACCCACCCTGAACCCTAAAAACCCACAGAAGGGGAGGGAAGAAACCGTGAGCCCTGAAACCCCACAAAAGGGAGGGAAAACCGCCAAGCACGTCTGGCCCTAAAAAGGGACCAAAAGGGAGGGATTGAGAGAAAAGGGAGTGAATCACCCCAAGCCCTAAAAAGCCACAAAAGCAGGGGGATCCCCTCAGTCCCGTCTCTTCCCCAGACCGGCCGGGCGTGCGGGAGCCGGCGCGGGTGGAGGCTCTGCAGGAGCGGCTCTCGGAGGTGCTGCAGAGCTACATCCGCGCCCGGCACGCCGCGCCCGGCGGCCGCCTGCTCTACGCCAAGATGATCCAGAAGCTCGCGGACCTGCGCAGCCTCAACGAGGAGCACTCACGGCAGTACCGCTGCCTCTCCTTCCAGCCCGAGCACAGCATGCAGCTCACGCCGCTGGTGCTCGAGGTGTTCGGCAACGAGATCTCTTGACGGGCTGGGAAAGGGGAAAATCCGCCCTGCATGCCTCGGGAAAAAGGGAGAAGCCACCATGGTTGTGGCAGGACGAGGAGGGGACTGGGCCCGAGCAGGGGTTGGGTTTTGGCATCGCTGCTCGGGTTCTTCCCCTTCCAGGAGCAGCTTCCCCGCTTCCCCATGAGCTGGTTGATCTCTCCGTGGATGTTTTGGGGCTGGGCTGCCTCAAATCCCTTCTTTCTTCGAACGCTGGGAAGGGGAAGCCGCATGAGATGAACTCAGGGCTCTGCTGTGGGGGCCGTGTTCTGCTCCCCCTGAATCGCCACAGTGCCCATGGGCTTGGACACCCTAAATCCCAGCCAGGAGGTGCCACGGAGAGCGTCCCCACAGCTCCAACACATCCTGGGTGCTGCTGCTGCTGGACTGGGACGAGCCAGAGGCAGCCAAGAAAGCCCCAAGAGGGGAAATTTTGTCCTCGAACCTCAAAAGGAAGAGCAGGACAAACTTTGTTTGCATTCCCTGGGAATTAGGGAGCAGGGGGATCTCCAGGAGCCACCCCCACTTTGGAGCTGGACCCCTCTGAGGGATGGGGGGATGACCCCCGGGACCGGGGAATGACCCCTGGGATGGGGCAGGGACCCCAATTCCAGCTTGGCTTCCTCCTCCTGCCGTGTTCTGGGGGCAGCTCTAGGCCCCTGCCCCCACCCGGAGAAAACCCTGGGAAGGGGGATTTGAGAGCTGGGGGGCTCCGGACCCCCGGGAAGAACCGTCACAGACCCCCCAGGCCATCATCAGTGTCCAGAAGGTCCCTGGCTCTGGCTAATAAACTCCTGCTTGGGCAAATCAACTCAGCCCCAGGCTCCTGTGTCCGTCCATCCGCGTGCCCACCCCTGTGTCTCTGTCCATCCATCGCTCCCCAGGGGGGCTGTCCCAGAGGGGGGTGGAGGTGTCCCCGTGTCCGTGTCCCCGTGTCCCCGTGTCCGTGTCCCTGTGTCCGTGTCCCCGTGTCCCCGTGTCCCCGTGTCCCCGTGTCCGTGTCCCGTGTCCCTGTGTCCGTGTCCGTGTCCCCGTGTCCCTGTCCCCCTGTCCCAGTCCCGGCCGCCAGGGGGCGTTCGCCACACCCAACCGCGGGAAGAAATTGGCGGGAAGGGCGCGGCTGCCGTGGGCGTGGCCCCGCGGGGGCGTGGCCTCCCCGCCGCCATGCGCAGTGCGGCGCGCGCCGCCCGGCTCGTGGCCATGGCCGCTACCGGGACCGGGACCGGGGCAGGGACCGGGACAGGGACCGGGCACAAGCGGCCGCACCCCGAGCCCGCCGCCCGCATCGGCACCCACGACGGCACCTTCCACTGCGACGAGGCGCTGGCGTGCTTCCTGCTGCGCCTTCTGCCCCGCTACCGGGTACGGCTCCGCCGCGCCCCGCGCGCGGCGGCACCGGGAGCGCGCCCGGCTCGGGATCCCGCCCGGGGCATGGACGGGACAGGGGCACTGTCCCACATGGGGCCACCTTTGAGACCCCGGAGACATCTGGGGACACTCGAGCCCACCCAGCGGCCGCCCTTCTGTCCCCGGTCCCATCTCGGGCTCACTGTTCTGTCCTCAGTCCCCTCTCGGGGTCCCACCGGGGGTCACCCTTATCTCCCCCACCCCTTCCTCGGGGTCCGTCGTCAGCAGGAGCCGCTCCCGGCGGGTCCCCGGTGGCGCTGGGGACCCTCACCCCGCTGTCCCCCGCAGGACGCGGAGATCGTGCGGACGCGGGACCCGCAGCGCCTGGCCCTCTGTGACGTGGTGGTGGACGTGGGGGGCGAGTACGACCCGGGGCGGCACCGCTACGACCACCATCAGAGGTGAGCCCCCCCCCCCCGAGGACAGCGGCGTCCCTGGGGGTCCCTGGGGGTCCCTGGGGTGACGGCGTGGCCCCCGCAGGTCCTTCACAGAGTCCATGCGGAGCCTGCGGCCGGACAAGCCCTGGAGCACGAAGCTGAGCAGCGCCGGGCTCGTCTATTGTCACTTCGGGTCGCAGATCCTCGCGGGGCTCCTGGGGCAGCCCGAGGACGGGCCCGTGGTCACAGCGCTCTATGACAAGGTGACAGGGGGTCTGTCACCCTGCCAGGGTCACAGCTCTGCCCAGGGCTTGTCCTTGGTGGGGAAAGGGGACAGTTTGTGGTAGATGCTGGAGCAGTTGGGCTTTCAGCCAGGCTGAGCTCTGCTGTCCCCTCACTGTCACTGTTGTCCCCAGCTGTACGAGAACTTCGTGGAGGAGATCGACGCCATAGACAACGGGATCGCGCCGGCAGCGGGGGAGCCGCGCTACGCCCTGAGCACCACCCTGAGTGTGCGCGTGGGGCACCTGAACCCCCGCTGGAATGACCCCGACCAGGACACCGAGGTGGGGACAGCCCCTGCGGCCCCTGGGGACACCCAGCTTGGGAACACCCCACTCGGGGACACCGCTGACCCCCGGTGTCCCCAGGCGGGGTTCAGGCGAGCCATGGAGCTGGTGGGCAGTGAGTTCCTGGAGCGGCTGGACTTCTACCACCGGGCCTGGCTGCCCGCGCGGGCGCTGGTGGAAGAGGCCGTCTGGCGCCGCTTTGAGGTAACGCCGAGCCAGGCCGGGGGGAGTCTGGAATTTTGGGGGAAATTGGGGTGTGGGGAGGCCAAATCCCCTCGGTGGAAAGCTCCTGGGGGGCCTTTGCACCCCATACCCTACGTGGCCCCTGTGTCCCCGCAGGAGGGGACTCTGAGCTTTTGGGGACACCGAGTCCAGGGTGGTTTTGGGAGTCACCCCCCATGTCCCCAGCGTGTCCCCCCCCCACAGGTGGACACCAGCGGGCAGATCCTGGAGCTGTCCCAGGGTGGCTGTCCCTGGAAGGAGCACCTCTTCCAGCTGGAGCGGGAGCTGGAGCTGCCCAGGCCACTCCAGCTCGTGCTGTTCCTCGACCGGGGCGGGCAGTGGCGGGTGCAGAGTGTCCCCACAGCCCCCCACAGCTTCCAGAGCCGGTGAGACTCCTCCCCTGACCCTGCCACTGCCCCCCGTGGGGCTGGGGTCACTCTGAACCCACCCTGTTTCCCCACAGGCTCCCCTTGCCCGAGGCCTGGCGGGGACTCCGGGACAAGGCGCTGTCTGAGCTGGCCGGAATTCCCGGCTGCGTCTTTGTCCATGCCAGTGGCTTCATCGGGGGGAACTGCACGCGGGAGGGGGCCTTGGAGATGGCCCGGAGGACACTGGAGCTTGGGGGTGGCACAGAGAGCACATGAGCCCCCTCCCCAGTGGGGTCACCCTGAAAGGGACCTCCTGGCCCGGTATGGGGTTCCAGGGATGCTGCAGGGACCATTCCCACTTGGATCCCAGCCTCTCCGAGGGATCTGCTGTGCTGGTGGGGGGGAGCAGCCCCTCCCGGGGATCTCAGAGCCCCCACTGCCCGTGCTGGGCAGGTGCCAGCCCAGCCAGAGACTTTTTGGCTCTGTTTCTCGGGAGTTTCTCCCCGTTCCTGTCACGTCCCTGCGCCGAGGCGCTGCCAGCACCAGTAAAATCCAGTGCGTGCCCAGTGGATTCGCTGTTGGGGGGATTCAGGGGGTCCCGGGGGGGTCTGCATGTGACACTGAGGGGTTGCTGTGAGTCAGTGACAGCCGCGACCCCCCACCCCAAGAACGGGGACAGCAGCAGTGCCACCCCCCCGCTGCCACCACCATGATCCCTCTTGTCACCAGCACCGAGGGGGGGTCACGGCGCGTCCCCTCCCACCCCCGTTATTCCCGGGGCCATGCGGGCGGCCGGGCTGCTCCTGCTGCTGCTGGGGCTGCCCCAGCACCTCCGGGGGGGTTCCCGGTGCCCCGGGGAGGCTCTGCCGGCGCCGGGCCCCCCCGGCGGCCGCAATGAGACGCTGGGGAGGGGCGTGGGGCCCGCGCGGGCCCCTGACGTGGCCGTGCTGGTGGCCGTGGGGGGGTGGCTGGGGGCTGTTCTTCTCTGCGTGCGCCGCTTTGTGCGGCGGAGCCGGGAGGAGACGTGGCTGCAGCTGCGGTACCTGCGGGCACTGCCTGGCCCCGGGGAACGGCGACGCGAGGAGGAGGAGCCGCTCAGCAGCGGCCCCGGAGGTGGCACCGGGAGCCAACCGGGCCGGCCCGAGGGGTGAAGCCCCCCAGGCCTGCCCCAGCAGCTGCGGTGGGTTTGGAACCTGCGGTACCCCTGGATCATCCCTGGATCCCCCTGAGTCACCCCGGATCCCCCTGGATTTCCCCAGGGTCACTCCGGGATCCTGCCCGGCCCCAGGGAGGGGCTGGACGCTGCTGGGGGAGGGGAGGGTCTCCCCCTAGCTCAGGGGAGAATTTTGGGGGTCCTGGGGCTGTTGGGGTGGGGGGAGAGCAGCGACCTCACACATTCCCCATCCTCCCTGCCAGCACAGCGTAATCCTGGGATTAAGGGTGTGTAATCCCAGGATTTATGTGCTGCCACCCCAGCATTCCCATTAATCCTCTCTCTGGGGGGGTCCAGCTGCTGCCTCCACCCTGCGGGGCTGGGGGGGGCTCACATGGGGCAGCATGAGCACCCCGGGGCCCCCAGGGCTGGGGGTTTGGGGACCCACAGAGGGTTTGGTTCACTTTGGGGAGTTTTAGTTTGCTTTTGTCCAGCCTCAGGGCAAAACGTGGGGATTGTATGTGTGGCCAAAAACCCCCCCAACCCCTTCAGCCAACACCATTCCCCAAAACGGGGCTCTTTGACCCCAAAAGAGCAGCCCTGGTCCATGGGCTGCAGTTGGGATCACACCAATAGGTTCTGCGAGTTCACTCTGACCTCTTTGTGACCCCAAAAACCAACTCTGGACCCCCCCCAGATCCACAGGACTTCCTGAATTCACCCCCAAAAATCTTCCAGCCCCATCAGGGCGAGGAGAGGAGACAGAGGGAAAATTCACCTTTAATCAGGGCAGGAGCAGCACCATGAGACCCTGAGCAGATGTGGGGGATCCTGGAGGGAGGGGAGGCCCCAGGCTGGGGTCAGAGCTCAGAGAAGAGTGGCTGCTCCCTCACACTGCCCACCACGGGCACGGGGCTGCGGCGGGGGCTGGCACGGGGCTCCAGGGCGCTGACGAAGAAAAAGGGGATGTGGGAGATCCTCCCCGAGGACCAGCACTGCAGGGGAGAGAGGGCAGGGCAGGGGTGAGTGTCCAAACAGCACAGAAATGGGAAAAATCCTTTGGGATCGAGTCACCCAGGCCTTGTCACCAAGTGCTGCCATGTCCAGGCTCTGCTTTAATGCCCCCAGTGATGGGGACTCCCCTGCCAGCCCATTGCAATGTCCAGTTCCCCCTTTCTGGGAAGAAATTCTTCCTAAAACCCGCCCCAAACTTCCCCTGGCTGTGTCCCCTTGTCCCGCTACTGGGAGCAGAGACCTCCCCAGGCTGCCCCCTCCTGTCAGGGAGTTACAGAAAGTGATGAAGTCCCCCCTGAGGCTCCTTTTCCCCAGGCTGAGCCCCTTCCCCAGCTCCCTCAGCCCCCCTGAGCTCCAGACCCTTCCCCAGTTCTGTTCTCTTCCCTGGACATGCCCTAGATCCCAAAATCCTTCCTAAATTGGGGGATCCAGACCTGGACACAACACTCGAGGTGTGGCGACGGAGAGAAACAATCTCCTGGTCCTGCTGGCCACACCATCCCTCAGCCAGGCCAGGATCCTACTGGACTTCTTGGCCACCTGGGCACTCCTGGCTCATGTCCAGCTGCTGTCCCTCAGTCCCTCCGGGTCCCTTTCTGCCTGGCCACTGTTCAGCCCCTCTGTCCCCACCCTGTGGTGCTGCAGGGGGTCGTTGTTACCAAAGTCGGGACCCAATCCTTGGAACCCTCCCATGGCTCACCCCGATCCCAGCCCCTTCCCAGTGCCACCAGTGTCCCCTGGGACTGGGAGGGACTCACCACAGTCAGGAGGGCACCCCGAGGGAAGCAGGGGTGGAAGGAGATGAGTTGGGGCCGGGCACCGCGCTCACCCCGCACGAAGCCGCTGTAGGGTGAGGGAACAGCCAGGGTTATGGATGGGAAAACACCACATTCCCAGGGAACTGGGGGTGTTTGGGATCTAAAGGGATGCACTGGGAAAGGACAACCCAAAGCCAAGGGGGTGAGGTGGGGAGGGGACAGCGTGGCCAAAGCACATCTGGGGGTGAAGCAGTGACTGGGACTGAAGGAGGAGCACAGCGGAAGAGCTGTTCCCCATCACATCCTGGGGGTTAATGGCATTCAGTGAACCCAAACCTATCCCAGATCTGCTGCAGTGAGCCCCAAACCCACCCCAAACGCATCGCAATGAACCCAAACCCCCCTGCACTGAACCCAAACCCACCCCAAGCCCCACCCCAGCGTACCAGGGCAGGAGCTCGAAGACGGGGCTGTTGCGGGTGCGGAACACGGCGACGGCCGTCTGGCTGCCCGGACCCTCGGGGTGTCCTGTGGGGGGGACAGCAGCAGGGAAGCTCTCCCTTGTCCCTGTGTCCCTTTTCCCTGCTGGCAGCAGGATTCCCAGGCACAACCCGGGAATGGGGCAGGACTGACCTCTGATGATCACTGCCAGCCTCTCCCCAGTGGGGTCCCAGACCATGGAATGGACCTCTCCTCCAATCCTGGAACAGCACAGGTCCCCAAAATCAGGAGGCAGAGACCCCCAGGGTGTCCCCAGCAGCAAGGGGCAGCTGCCAGGAGGTGCAGGGACCCCCCTGTGTCCCAGCCAGACTCACCTCTCCTCCCCGTAGAGGGTCTCGAAGGTGGTCTCAGACAGGTCTGCCACGATTGAGGCCGTTTTGGAGCCTCCCACTTGGCCCTGCATCTCCCCTGAAAGGGATAAATCCACACTCCATAAATCCCACTGGATTTCCCAGGTTGTTGTTAATTTATCCATTCCTCAGAGCAGCTGTGCTGGTGTCCCAGGAGTGGCTGGGATGGAGGACAAGGGACAGCAAGCACCGGGACCCCCAAGCTGGCCCTGGACCCAGTGGAGTCTCCCTGAAATCCCTTCAAGACCCCACAACTGTGACTGAGAGTGAGGAGCAACATGAGGAGTAAAAAATCCTGAATTCCAGATCCCATGCTTGGAGACCCCCAAAACACCCCCACCGTGTCCCAGCTCTCTGCTACCGTCCCAACTCCTCACCCCAGAGCTGTGGGGTCATTTGGGAACCCTCTCCCAGCCCTTGGGAAGCTCCAGGTGGACAAACTCACCCCGGTACTCGGAGAAGGACAAGGAGTAGATGACGAACTCGCCCAGCACAGTGAAGAGCAGCCGGCTGCCATCGGGGCTCCAGCACCCAGTCTGTGGGACAGTGTCACCCCTGTCACCCCAGCCCCCACAGCCAGCCCAGGGAGGGCACGGCTGCCATGGCATCTCCTGGAACCAGCTGGGAATGGAGGATTTTAATAAAGACCCCCAGGTGTCCCCAGGAGGTGACATCTGCTCTGCACGGTGCAGTTCAGGTTGGATATTGGGAAGATTTCCACATAATTAGGGAAAATTTCCACAATTTCCTTGGGCTGAAGTGGAGTCCCCGCTCCTGGAGGGATTTAAAAGCCACAAGGATGTGGCACTTGGGGACACGGGTCAGTGGAGGCCTTGGCAGGGCCAGGGGTTGGACTGGGTGGTGCCAGAGGGCTTTTCCAGCCTAAACGATTCCCTGGGTGGGGAACATCCCATCCTACCTGGCAGCGTCCCCTGATCGTGGGCCAGCGCTCACACGTCCACATCTGGGCCTCCCACACCCTGCAGGAGACGGGATTTAGGGAGCAGAATTCCTGGGAATTTGCTCCAATCCTGCTGCTCTGGGAATCCACGATGTCCAACCCCATCACCCATCAACTCCCCGCTCTGTCCCCACAACAGGAACGGGAGCAGGGAGGAGATTTGGGATCCAGATCCAGATTTTTTTAGAGTGAGGATGAGAAGCTCACCGGAACACAGCTGAGGGGGTGGCTGCCAGCACCTTGCTGCCATCGGGGGACCAGGCCAAGTAGGTGACACCACCACCCCCAAACCACTGCAGCTGGACACAGCTCTCGGTGGACACATCCCACACCTGGAAGAGGGAACAAGGAGGACGGTGGTGACACAGGGATTAGGGAACACAGTGTGATGATTTCAGGTCCAGGTGAAATCCCAGAGCTGCCTCTGGGGAGCACCACTGACGTCCAGCCCGAGTGTCCCTTGGTGTCCCCAGGAGAGCCCTCACCAGCATGGCCGTGTCCACCGGTGATGCCGAGAGCAGCCGCTCCCCACTGGGCGCCCAGGCCAGGCTGGTGACAGGGCTGTGCCCGGGGTAGGACAGCACCTGGGCACAGCCAGAGGAGGGTCTGGAAAAGAGGGAGAAGCCACCAGGATTTGGGATTTGCTGGCAGGATGGGTGGTGGTGTCCCAAAGCCACCTGGCGAGGTGACAACAGCCAGGAAGGGGTGGTGTCACCTCGTGGAGAGGGAGGTGGGGTCCAGGTGCCACACGAGGACGCAGCTCTGGCAGGCCACAGCCAGGATGGAGGCACAGAGCGGCTTCCAGGCCATGGCGGCCACATTCCTCTGCAGGCGGTGCTTCAGCGAGGGCACGGTGGCACTGCCGAGAGGGGACAGGTGGCACAGAGGGAGATGTGGGGGTGACAGCCCTGGTGCAGCCACAGTGTCCCCTGCCAGCTCTGACCACAGTGAGGGGGGACAGCAGGGTGGGGAGGAGGGTGCCCTGCTGTGCCCTACTTCTCAAGGAGGGGACAGGAATTCCCAGCCAGGTGACACCGGAGCGAGCCAGGGCACACCTGGTGTGACTGAGCCGAGCTGTCCCCAGCCCGGACAGGGCCCGGGCTGGCCGGAAATCCCAGCTTGGGGACACCTGGGGGGGCTGCAGGAGCAGCCGGCAGAGTCTTCTCCTGAGCAGGGACTGGCATTCCCTGGGGGAGCAGGGAGACCTGGGGGAGAGAGGACACTCAGCCCGTGTCCCCCCGGCTCTGTCACCACCCCCAAGGCTGGGTGACCCCCAGGGTGTCCCCAGAGCTACAGAGTAGGCAGGGAAAGGAAAGGCAAAGCTCTTCATGCTTGGGGGAGAGCTGGGAAGGAGCAGGGAGGGCTGGATGGGAGCCCAGGTGGCCCCGGTGGGCGAGGAGGCCACGGGCAGCAGGACCAGGGCAGTGCCCACCCCGGGCTACCCAAACCCCGGGACAAAACCCCACCTGTTGGAGTTATAGACACGGATGGAATCGTCCAGAAGAGCTACGGCGAATTTGTTGGTGTGGGGGTGCCAGGCGAAGGCCCGGACGGTGCAGCCAGCCCTGGAGGGGGGACAGGGCAGGGTGAGACCCCCCAGCACCCCCTGCGCTGGCAAAGACCCTTCTCAGAGTCCCCAGAGAAGTAAAACTTCTTTTTTGCTGCTCGACAGGACCATTTTCTTTGAGAAATTCCCCATTTCTGGGAATTCTTTACAGGGCTCTGCTGAGGGGATAGTGACCACAGCCTGGGGCTGGAATTGGAAGGAATTTTCCAGGATCTGATCTCCTCTAACCCTGATCTCTCTCTGACCAAGGCACACAAACCAGGGCAGCCAGAGCCAGTGGGGAAGTATTTGCCTTTAATGGCTGAGCCCACCCAAATGGGGCCATCCTGTCCTTGTACCCCCATCCCCAGGGGGGTCCCAGACACCACCACAGTGATTTTTGGACACCCAGGACTCACCAGTCCACGGCCTGGGAGAAGGCTGCGATCATGTCCTCACTGGTCAGCTGCAGGGGAGAGAACACTGAGCTGGCAGCAAGCATCCCCAGTGTCCAGCCCTTTTTCCCTCTCCCCCCACCTGGATTTGGGCCCCTCTTGGAGCACTTTGCTGCTCAAACACCTTCCCAGTGTCCATTTTCCACCGGTGGAGGAAGGAGTAGCACCTGGAGCTGGGCATCACCAGGAGCAGCATCGTGGGAGGGTTTTCAGTGGGGAAGGGACCACCCTCCACCCCAAACCGCTGCTCCCCTTGCCCCTGCCTCCCCCAGCAGCAGGGATCAGGCTGAAGGACTCACGGAGAGGTGTGGGAACAGGGATCCGTGCAGCGAGGACAGCCAGCGGCACACGGCCAGCGCATGGCTCGAGCCCGTCCGCAGCCACTGCAGCCCTGGGGGGACAAAGGACCCTCAGCGTCCCTGCCAGCACTACAGGCAACACGGGCAGGGACAGCACAGCACAGCAAAAGCATCCCAGCGAGACCCAGGAGATCTCCAGGCAGCCCACACTCACCCTCCTCCTCGGCACTGGCGAGCTCCCTGAGCAGCCCACAGAGCCCGGCATCACGCCTGTGGCGAGAGCGTGATCACCTCCTGTCCCCCTGCCCGTCTTGGGGGCAGATCTGGGGACAGCGGGGGACTCACCAGGCGCTGAGGCAGCGCTTCCAGAGGGACTCGCGGTGGTGGATGAACGGCGGGCGGGCGCTGGGCTCCAGGCGGCCGTGAGCCTTGAGGGGCTCCTTGGGCAGGCTCAGCACGGGCAGGTCGGGCACCTGCAGCACCCACAGCACCCCTGAGCCCGGGGGCAAAGGGACCCCTGCCCCAGAGCAAGGGGCAAACGGCGATGGGAGGAAAGAAGGGGCACAAGGAGGGGCGAAGGAACAGCCTGAGGGTGCCTGGAGGAGGAGAGACCCCAGCAGAGGGGACCGAGCTCCAGACACAGCTGCGGGGGACAAATGTGGCACCTACAAGGCTGGCACGGCTCTGGTAGCAAGGGGGACTTCCCTGGCTTGGGGGGTCTCACCCGGCTCTGAGGAGGGGATGGATGGGAAGGAGGGGATGGATGGGAAGGAGGGGATGGATGGGAAGGAGGGGCTCGCCCGGCCCTGGGGGTCTCACCCGGCTCTGAGGGGAGGATGGATGGGAAGGAGGGGCTCGCCCGGCCCTGGGGGTCTCACCCGGCTCTGAGGGGGGGATGGATGGGAAGGAGGGGATGGATGGGAAGGAGGGGCTCGCCCGGCCCTGGGGGTCTCACCCGGCTCTGAGGGGAGGATGGATGGGAAGGAGGGGATGGATGGGAAGGAGGGGCTCGCCCGGCCCTGGGGGTCTCACCTGGCTCTGGAAGGCCAGCGGGAGCTGCTCGCTGAGGCGGCCGCAGACCAGGGCGTTGTTGAACTCGTACAGGGTGACATCCCCAGGGGGAGGCGGCGGCGGGAACAGCCCCAAGGAGCACATGACGGTGCCGAGCCTGGGGGCGAGACCGGGGTGGGGGGCGACAGCTGAAATCTCCAGCGTCCTCGGGATGCTTCCGCTGGCCCCGCCGCCCCTCACCCGCTCACAGCCCCCGGTGCCCCGCGGTTTTCCCCCGGTGGCCCTGGCTCCCCCTCACCCGCTCCCCGCCCTGAGCCCCCGGCGCCGCCATCTTGGCTCCCCTCACCCCTGCCCGCTCCCGGTTCGCGCCAATCGCCGCCGCGCGCCACACTCGCGGCCTTGGGAGCGTGGGGGGGGGGGGAATTAAAAGGGCCGAGGCTCGCGGAGGAAAAGCGCGGGGCCCTCACTGGGGGAAGACGCCGCCCTCCGCGATTTTCCTCCGCAGAGGAGAGGGAATCTTAGCGTGCCCTGAAAATACGCTCTCCTCCGGTGACTTAGTGGCTCTCCGGTAGTAACGGGGACTGATAAAAGTGAGGGCCACATTGCTGTCGTTGCCCCTTTAAGAAAGGCGGGGCCCTCCTCTGGAGGGGCGGGGCGGCGGCCCGTGCGGCCGGCGGGTCACGTGGTGTCCGAGCGGGGCTGCTCCGGGAGCGGGGACGGGATGGGGACGCCCGCGACACCCCCGCGACACCCCCGCGTCCTGCGGGCACCCCCGCGTCCCGCACCCCCCTGTCCCGCGGGTACCCCCGGTCCCGCACCCCCTCGTGGGTTCCCGGGGCATCCCGGTGTCCTGCGCTGCCGTGTCCGCAGTGCTGCCTCCCCCGGTGTCCCCTCTGGCGGGTGCCCGTGTCCCTTCTCCCCGTGTCCCCTGGGTGCCGCTCCCGCCGGGTGCCCCCTCCTTGGCTGGCCCCCAGCCCCTCTCCCGGGGCTCCCGGTTTTCTGGTGTTTATCTCCGTGTTTTCCTTAGCGGCCGCAAGAGTTATTTTAATTTTCTCAGGATATTAAATAAAGGCGGCGGGGGGAGCTGCGGCGGGGGGCCCCACATTCCTCGCCCGTTACGGAGCGAGCGGGGTTCGATAGGAGACGACGATTTGGGATGGCGCCGACATCAGAGGCACCGCAGGGCTGGCGTGGCCTCGTGGCGTCCCCCGGACCGCCCCAAACCCGGCCCTGATGGGGCAGCGAGACGGGAAAAAAGCCGATGGTGGCGGAGGGGGGGGTCCCCGGTGGGGTTGGGGGGGGTTGCTGGATGGGGCTGGGCTCTGTGGTTTGGGAGGCTCCGGGCGGTCGAGCCCTCGGTGGCCGCCGGGCCGGGGTTTGGCTCGGGGACGTGGCTCGGTGCCCTGCTTGGCACCGGCCCACCCACGGCGAGCGGCAGCACGGCTGGCGGTTTGGGGGGAAAAACCCCCAAAACGGGCAAATTCGTGTCGGGGAGAGTGTGGCTGGCTTGGGGGCTACGAGAAAAGGTGGCACTGCTACTCTAAATTCCCCCAGGAGCCACCCTGGGGACAGCTCTGCCACGCTCTGTGTGGTGGCACCGAGCTCCGGCCACTCCATTGATGCCTCCGTGCCTCAGTTTCCCCACCCTGTGTCCCCCCTTTCCCTGGGGACAGCTGGGTCCCGGCCAGGTCGTGGCCACGGTGACTCAGGCGGGGCGGGCACGGGGACCTTCTGCCCTCCCTGTCCCCTCCGGGGCCATGGGTGCCAGCAGCTGCCCCCCTGCTTCGTGCTTGGAGCTTGTTTCCGCCTCCTTTTGCCTTTTTCCGTGGCTTTTTGGGTTTTTTTTTCAGGAAAAGCCCCAAACCAGGGCTGAGCACATCAAAGGGCTGGCAGGAGCCCAGGGCATGGGGAGGGGGAGCTCGGGGGGAGCAGAGCGGGGTCCCCGCCAGCCCACAGCGCCCAAAATTGGGGTGTCCTCGGGGACACGTGGCCCCTCTGCGTGCCCAGTGCTGCCACGTGGGCCCTGGGATGTGGCCAGGGGGAAACTGAGGCACGGGGCTGTGCACACACGTGTTCCCATGCACACGTGTGTCTGATGTCCCTGGGAGTGGGGACGCAGCTGTTGGGGACACACATATGCAGGATGAGGCTGGTAGGGGGACAAGTCCCATCGGGCTCCCCAAAAGCAGTCTGAGGGTCCCTGAGGTTGGGGACATGAGGAGGGACATGGGGACAGAGCGGTGTGGGACCGGGGGGACATGGGGGACAGGGAGATGTGGGACTGTGGGGACCACAGGACATGTCCCTACAGGGTCCTGGGGACACGGCTGGGGTCCTGGGAAAGGGGAGAGGGACAGGGGACCGTGGGGATAGGGCACCCTAGGGGTTGAGGACAAGGGGACAGCACAGCTTGTCCCCAACCCCGCTCAGCTCCCGCTACCCCCAGAGAGGGGGGACACAGCAGCCCCGAGCAGGGCCACGTCCGTCCTCCCTCTGTGCCTCAGTTTCCCTCGGAACCCTGCAGGGAGGGGGAAGCTGAGCCCATCCCTGTGATGAAGCCCCCCGGCCTCAGCTGCAGAAGGGGGGCCCAGCTCCACTCTCAATCCTTTTATTGCTTTTTTTCCGGGAGGGGCAGGCAGCTAAAGAGAGGGGGGGGACACGTTACAATAGCACTGATGAACCAGGCTGGGGGAGGGGGGCAAACCCTGTCCCTGAGTGCGGGGGGCTAGGCTTGGGGGGCAAGAAGGTTTGAGAGGGTGGAGGGGAAGACAGAAAAGGGGGGGTATCACCTTGACACCCCCCTGTGAGCCCCAGAGCGCTTGGAGAGCCCCCCCCATAATTTAAGACATAAATTAGAGTGGCTAACGAGGAGCTGGGGAACTGGGGGGGGGGGGAGCGGGGGGGCAGCACCCCGTAATAAATATCCCCAGCGGCGCGGAGGAAGAGGAGGATGAAGACGAAGACTGAAAGGCTCAAATCTCCAACAAACTCCCGGCTTCGGGACTCCCTCCGTCCTTGCCGGGCGAGGCGGGCGGCGGCCGGGGGGACGCGGGGGGCTGCTCGGCGCCGGGGGTCGGCTTGGGGGGACCGGGGTCGGCGTGGGTCTTCTGGTGCTTGCTGAGGTGGTCGCTGCGGGTGAAGCGCTTGCTGCAGAGCAGGCAGGTGAACTTCTTCTCGCGCGTGTGGGTCCGGACGTGGCGCTCCAGCTCGTCGGAGCGGGTGAAGCGCTTCCCGCAGAAGAGCCAGTTGCACACGAAGGGTCGCTCCCCCGTGTGCCAGCGCAGGTGTGCCTTCAGGTGCGAGGCTTTGCCGTACACCTTCCCGCAGCCCGGGATGTGGCAGCTGTGCACCGGCTTCCGCCGCGACCCGCCCGGGCCCCCGAGCCGCTCCAGCTCCTGGCAGTTGGGACAATCGCACGCCGGGCGTCCCCCCAAGGAGCCGCCGCGGGGACCCTTCGGGGTCTCGCCCGGCGTGGGTTTCGGGGTGGGGGGCGCCGCGGGGGTGTTGGTGTACGGAGGGGGGTTCAGAGCGCCGAAATCGGAGCCGTAGGTGGGCAGAGGGGGGCTGAGAGTGGGCTGGCCCTGCAGCGAGCCCTGCAGCCCCTCGGCGCCCGCCGGCCCCCCCAGCCAGCCCCCGTTGGGGTGCACATCCCACCAGGACGGGGCCGCGGGCCCCGAGCCCCCCGGCAGCCCCCCGCCGATGCCGCCCTTGTACCAGGAGCCGTAGGGGTGCGGCATCTCCAGCGAGGGGTACACCCCCGGCAGGCACTCGCTCGGGGGGTGGCCCTTGGCCGCCACCACCACGGGGGCCCCCAGCACCTCCTGGGCGCCGGACGGGGCTGGGAAGGGGTGGCCGAAGGGGCCGTAGTCGGGGCCGTAGGGGCCGGGGGAGGCCTGGGGACTGGCGGACGGCGACAGCAGCCCCGGGGCGCTGGGGAAGGCGGCGGCATAGGAGTCACCCATGGCTGCGGCGGCGGCGGGGGCACCCCGAGGTGTGGGGCGATGTCAGCGGGGGCTTGCGGCCATGGCACTCGGCAGCCTGTGGAAAAGGGGGACGGGGCATGAGGGGCACCGTGTGCCACGGGGTGACCGCTCCTGGGGGTCACCCAGTGCCAGGGAACCCCCAGCACTGAGGGCAGCTGTATTGGGGTGTCAGCCCCACTGGACACCCCTCGCAGGGGCACCCAGCAGCACCCCCAGCCCCACGGTGCCACCCACCCACCCCCCAACACTCCCCATCCCTTTTGCCTCAGTTTCGCCCCACAGAGCTGAGGCCACCCCATCACCCCCCCAGCCCAGCATCCCCCGCAAGGAGCTTCTCTGGGGGCTGCTGTGGGGTTGAGCTGGTGGCAGGGCTTCCCCCCACCCCCAATCTCGGCTCCTTCTGCCTTTATGGCCTTTTAATCGAATTATGCTGTGGCCTCCCCCCTCCCCGGGCGACTTCCTCTGCTTTTATGCCCGTCATGGCTTTCAGCTGCGCCGGCTGGGCCGGGGTGTCACAAGCTGTCCCTCACCTCCATCACCCCCAGCGTTCCTTTTATTTTAATTTTTTTTTTTTTTTATTAATCTCTTCACTCACTTTGGGGCATTTCCAGTTTGGGATTTTTTTTTTGGTTGGTTTGTTTTTAGGGTGTCCCCCCCGACACTCCCCTTTTTTTTTTTTTTTTTTTTTTTTTTTTTTTGGTGGTTTTTGCGCCTATTTTTATGCCGGCCCCGGCCGTGGCCGCAAGCGCGCTCCTGGTTTTCCAAGTATAACAAGGGCCAGGCCTGTGCCCCGGGAACGCTGCCCTGCCGCGAGAGCCGAGGTAATTAAAACCAGGGCAAGCGGCAAACGGAGGCGCACGCTTAAAATAGTGTCAAACTCCCATAAATCAGCTCCACTTGCGCCGGGAAATTAAGGAGCAGGGAAGGAGCCCCGGGAGCTGCGGGCTGAGCACGGCATGAGCTCGCTGCACGAGTGGCCACTGCTGGGGGTGACAGTCCCTCGGGGGCTCCTGCTGGGTCAGGGATCCTGACCCCTCCTGTGTCCCCTCCTGGCGTGGGAGGGGTCCAGCCGGGGGTCTGGACTGGGGGTCCCCGGTCCCAAATTCCCGGTCCTGAATTCCTAGTCCCTTGTCCCTTGATCACCAGTGTCCAGTCCTTGGTCCCCAGTTTCAGTTCCCCATTCCCTGACCCCTCATCCCCCAGTCCCTGGTCCCCTAAATCCGCAGTTTCTCAGTCCCAAAACCGAGTCCTTGTCTCCAGTCCCAATCCCCGTCCCTGGTCCGCAGTCCCCGGTCTCTGGCCCCAAGTGTCCCCACAGCCCTTGCCTCAGTTTCCCCCACCCTGCCAGTGCCACACTCTGTCCCCCGAACCGGAGGACACCCGGGCCTGGCTCCTCCGGTGCAGTGGCGCTGTCCCCAGCCAGAGGGACAGTTCAGGGTGACAGTGGCACCCGGCACCGTCCTCCCGTCCCTGTTCCCTCCCTGGGGATGGCAGGGCGCAGCTCCTGCTGGGGCAGGGGACACACGTGTCCCCCGGCACAGGGACAGCGGGGGATGCTCAGGGCCCGCAGAGGTCCCTGTCCCTGGGGGGTCCCATATTCCGGGGATCTCCCTCATCCTGGAGCATATCCCCCACCCCGCGGGTCCCAAATCCTGGGGTCCCTGTCCCTAAGGGGGGAATCCCCCATCCCCAGAAAGGAACCCCCCACCCCGTAGTCCTTTATCCTGGGGTCCCTGTCCGGGGCAGTGTCCCTCGTCCCGAAGGGTCCTGGTCCCGGGGGTCCTTACCGCGCTCTGGGGTCCGGGGATGTCAGAGGTGGGTCCCGCTCCCGCCCGCGGGGTTACCGCTGTCGCGGTGTCGCGGTGCCGGTGTCCCGGGATGCCGGTGTCCCGGGATGCCGGGGCTCGGGGCGGAGGGAGGGACGGAGGGAGAGGGAGGGAGGGAGCACCGTGGCCACCGCCCGCCCCGCTGTGCCGCTGCGGCGGGGCTGGGCCGGGCCGGGACCGGGGCCGGGAGCGGGAGCCCGGCCCCGAACCGCCCCCGCCGGGGGGGCTTGGGGGGACCGCGGGAAGGGGGCAGGGGAAGGGAAAGAGGAAAAGGAAAAAAGGAAGGAAAAGAAGAGAGAGGGGAAAAGAAGAGAAAGGGCGGGGGGGGGGGGAAGAAGGGAAAGGGGAAAAGAAGGGAAAGAAGAAAGAGAAAAAGCACGAGGAATTAAAAGAGGAAAATAAGTTACGGAGAAAAGGAGAGAAAGAAAAGAGACGAGGAAAAAAGGAAAATAGAGGAAAGGGGAACGGAAAAGGTAAAAAGGAAATTAAAAAGGAGACGGAAGAATAAAGAAAAAATGTATGAGGAAATGGACGGAAAATGAAAGAAGAGGAGACAGAAAAAGTTGTGAAGGGAGGAAGATGAGGCTGAGCTGGAGGAAGGAGGGGAGATGGGAGACAGGGACCAGCATGGGGAGAAGGAAAGGAGAAGAGTGGGGAGAGGGAAGGAAGGGAAAGGAGGGAAAAGGAAAGGAGAAGAGAGAGGAAATAAGGGGAGGAAAAGGGGGAGGGAAAGGAAGGAGAGGAGGAGAAAGGGGTGGACAGCAGGAAAAGGAGGAAGGGGAAGTGGATGAATGGGAAAAGTGCTGGAAAGGAGCAAAGGAAAGAAGAAATAGATGGATGGGGAGGGGAAAGGGGAGAAAGGGACAAAGGAGGAGCAGACAGCTGGGGCACCCTGGGGCTTGTCACCCCAAAAGGTGCCAGGATGATGCAGGGAGGGGGATGAGGGGCTGGGATGGGGCTGGAAGAGACCAGGGATGGGGACCAAGCAGGGACGGGGACCAAGGATGGACTTGGAGGTACCAGGGATGGGAATGGAGCAGAGATGGGGACAAAACTGGACCAGGAATGGGGATGGGTGGACAAGGGATGGGGATGGGACCAGGGATGGGCACAGCAAGGGACAAGGGGTGCGGATGAGAGGGAGCTGGGTTGGAGCTTCAGGTACCAGGGATGGGGTCAGAGGTCTGGGGATGGGGACAGGAGTCAGGGATGGGCTGGGGATGGAGGGGAGATGGGGCTGGAGGGAACGGGGACGGGGGTCAGGGACAGAGCTGGGGAAAAGGACAGGGACGTGTGCAGGATGACAGGGACACACGTGCCTCTGGAGATGGGGCTGGGGACCCCCCTGTGCCTCAGTTTCCCCCATAGAGGAATTGTTCCAACCGCTCTTTTTTTCCTCTTTTTTTTTTTATTGTTTTACTCCTCCGTCCTTCCCATTTTCTTTTTGCTTCTCCCCTTCCCTGTTTTCCCCCGCGGGGCCGGTCGGGAGCCAGCGGGGCCCTTTCCCAGCCCTGACTCAGGGCTTTCCACTCCGCAGCCGTCGGCGCCGCCGAAGGCCACAACCACCGGCCCCCCCTCGCTGGGGCTTCCACTGCCCACAAACTGGGAGCAACAGCCCTCCTCCTCCTCAGCCAGGGATGGGGGGGGGACACCTCATGGATTTTTGGGGGGGTTTCACTCCCACCAGCATCGCCCACCAGGGTCTGGTTCATTGGGGGAGGGGTCCGGCACTGCCCGAGCGGCCGGGGCTGCCACGGGGGTGTCAGTTGGGGTGGGGGTCTCTCCCCGGCTCGGGGGCGGTGGGGACCCCCCCGTGTGCCCCGGGACCCTTCAAAGCGCGGCGGCCGCGCGGGGGGGGGGGCGGCGGCGGGGGCTGATTACAGGGCGGCGCCGGGCTCGGCCGCCCACGGCCCCGCGGCCGCGCCGGGCCCCCGCAATTACCCGGTATTTATACCCCGGCCGGACGCCGGGAGCTCGCCGGGGCGGGGGGGACACGGAGCGGGGGGGCTCCGTCCCCGGGCAGCCGGCCAGCCACCGTCCGTCTGTCCATCCATCCCTCCCTCCCTCCTTCCATCCCTCCTCTCCATCCCTCCTTCCCATCTCTCCTTCCCTCCTCTGCCTCATTCACCCCCACTTATCAGCCTTGCCTCAGGAACTGACACGAGTTTGAGGGGGCTCAGCCCCCCTGCCCCAAATCTGGGGGGTCTCAGCCCCATCATGACACGAGTTCGGGGGGTCTCAGCCCCCTGAGATGAGTTTGGGGGTTCTCAGCAGGACAGAGGTTGTCCCTGTCCCCATCCCGGTCCCCAGGGCCAGGGGACGCCCCCTGCCCAGCGCGGGGGTGCCGGCAGTGTCGTCCCCCCCCGCTTCCCTCGGTGTCGCTGGGGGCTGGGCCGGGGCGGGGGGAAGCGGAACCAGCCCCGAATCACTTCCATGTGTGTGCGGGGGGCACTGCGGGCACTGGGAGGGGAGAGACTGGGAATGGGCACCGGGAATGTGGCACTGAGGGCACCGGGAATGTGCACACACAGCGCCGTGTCCCACCACCCCGTTGTTCCCAAGCCCCCCTCCGTTCTGCCCCCATCGGGGGGACACCGGGGGTGACCCCCGCGTCCCCCACCCCCCCCGGCGCGGTGTCCCCCCGTGTGCCCCCCAGCCCGGCCCGGCCCCGTCCGCCCTCTCCGGCCCCCGGATGTTTCCCTTGCGGTCGGAGGCCCCGAAATAGCACAGCCCCCGCGCTGGGTGCGCCGGCCACGGCCGCCCACGGGCCCTTCGGGACCGGGGGGGCCAGGGGAGGCTCCGAGGGCCCGAAACGGGGCTGAGCCCCCCCCCAGCACCAGCCACGGGGGGCACCCCGGTGTTCGCAGCCCCACCGGCATCCCAGTGATCCCCCCGAGGTGGGGGACAGGGAGGGTCTGGGGGACAAGAGCAGAGTAGGGGGAATGTGGGGGGGCCAGGAGGAACCACGGGACATGTGGGGACATGGCGGGGGGGTGAAGGGAGGTGCAGGGGGTCATGGAGGAGGTTGGGGGTCCCATGGGACCCTGGGGGATTCCATGGGATCCTGAGGCGCCCAGGGGGGAACCCAGGGGGACCTGGGGGCATCTGGAGGGACCCAAGGGGACACTGGGGATGTGGAGGGACCTGCAGGGACAGAGGGGGACCCGGAGTGGGGCTGGGGGGTTCCCACCCACAGGGAAGCCGGAGCAGGGCGGCCCCGGGGCTGAGCGGTGCCCACGGCCCCGATGTTACCTCCCACCCTTCAATTATCCCGGGAATTATCCCTGGAAATAACTGCGGGGGCCGCGGGGGGGGGCACCGAGCCGGGGGCGCAGAGACGGATCCCCGGCAGGGACAGACAGACCCTGGGACAGCCGGACAGACCCCGGGGAGACAGCAGTGGCCCCTGGGGGGACAGAGGTGACCGCTGGGGGTTCAGGGGTGGCCCCCAGCGCTGCGGGGACCCCAAGCCTGCCCCCTCTCTCCGTGTGTCCCCCCCCCCCCCCCCCCGCCATGTGGTTCCCATCGCACTGCGGTGCCGAAGCCACATCAGAGCGGTGGCAGCAGCAGCCGCGGGGGCGGCACCGGGGGGCTTGACCCTCCCTCCGCTGCCGAAGGACCCCCCCAGGTTGCCGAGAGGACCCCCCCAAGCTGCCACCGTGCCCCGTGTCCCCCCCAAGTTGCCAAAGACACCCTCCCATGCAAATCTGGGGTACACTACGTGTCCCCCAAGCCCTGGGACCACCGCAAGTTGTCCTAAGATGCCCCCCCCCCCAAGCTGCCAGGGACCCCCCCGACCCAGGGACCCCCCAGCTGCCAGCGACCCCTCCCCATTTCTGAGCCCCCCAAACTGGCCTGGGTGTATCCCCCCCCCCGGTGCCCCGTGTCTCCCCCCAGTCGCCCCGGGCCCTGTGACCCCCCCGGCGCCCCCGCCCGTCGCTGTCCCCGGGCCGGGCCGCCCTGGCTCGCGCCGCGCTGCATTTCTGCGGTTCCCAACCCAAAATTGCTGGGAGTCGCCCGGCGTCGCCCTGATTCCTCCGCGGCCGCGACCTGCGGGGGGGGGGACCCGGGGGGACAATCGGGGGGGTGGCGGGGGGGGCGGGGCACCCCAGGCTGCTGCCGCCGCCCCCCCTGGCTCGCCCCAGTGCTCCCAGTTTGCCCCCAGCCCCAGACTGAGGGTTCCTATGTCCCCGTCCCGTGTCCCCTGAGCTCACGTGGCCAATGGGAGGTGGGGACAGGGACACGGACGGGGACAGGACAGGCGTGGGGACAGAAGCAGAGGGAGCGCAGGGACAGTGACAGGGTTGGGGACAGGACAGGACCCTGGTTTGAGAACCCCACTGGGGACAGGCAGGGCTGGGGGCACTGTCGGTGACAGGGCAGGGCTTGTGACACTGTTTCTTGGTCCCATTGTTGGTGACACTGTCGGTGACAGTCGGTGGCCGGGTCCCGCTGTGGCGGGTGACAGGACACTGTCGGTGACACTGTCGGTGACACTATCGGTGACACTGTCGGTGACAGTCAGTGCCCGAGTCCCACTGTGGCGGGTGACAGGACACTGTCGGTGACACTGTCGGTGACACTATCGGTGACACTATCGGTGACACTGTTGGTGACAGTCGGTGGCCGGGTCCCACTGTGGCGGATGACAGGACACTGTCGGTGACACTGTCGGTGACAGTCGGTGCCTGGGTCCTGCTGTGGTGGGTGACAGGACACTATGGGTGTCACTATCGGTGACACTGTTGGTGACAGTCGGTGACACTGTCGGTGACACTGTCGGTGCCACTGTCGGTGACAGCCGGTGACAGTCGATGACCGCCGGTGCCCGGGTCCCGCTGTGGCGGGTGACAGGACATTGTCGGTGCCACTGTCGGTGACAGTCGGTGACCGCCGGTGCCCGGGTCCCGCTGTGGCGGGTGACAGGACACTATGGGTGACAGTCGGTGACAGTCGGTGACACTATCGGTGCCACTGTCAGTGACACTGTCAGTGACAGTTGGTGACAGCCAGTGACACTATCAATGACACTGTCGGTGACACTACCGGTGCCACTGTCGGTGCCACTGTCGGTGCCACTGTCGGTGACAGTCGGTGACCGCCGGTGACAGTCGGTGTCACTGTCGGTGCCACTGTCGGTGACAGTCGGTGACCGCCGGTGCCCGGGTCCCGCTGTGGTGGGTGACAGGACACTATGGGTGACACTATGGGTGACACTATCGGTGCCACTGTCGGTGACACTGTCGATGACACTATCAGTGCCACAGTCGGTGACAGTCGGTGACAGTCGGTGACAGTCGGTGACCGCCGGTGCCCGGGTCCCACTGTGGCGGGTGACAGGACACTGTCGGTGACAGTCGGTGACAGTTGGTGACCGCCGGTGCCCGGGTCCCGCTGTGGCGGGTGACAGGACACTGTCGGTGACACTATCGGTGACACTATCGGTGACACCGTCGGTGACAGTCGGTGACCGCCGGTGCCCGGGTCCCGCTGTGGCGGGTGACAGGACACTGTCGGTGACAGTCGGTGACCGCCGGTGACCGCCGGTGCCCGGGTCCCGCTGTGGCGCCCCCGCCAGGCGGCAGCAAAGCCTCGGGCTCGGGGGTGGCACCGCCTGGCCGCGACCACCAGGGGGCGCGGGGGCACTGGGGACACTGGGGCGGGGTCCTCATGGGGGGCAATGAGGGGTGAATTGAGGGGGGGTCCCAGTGACGGGCACTGGGGAGTTAATTGGGGGGGGCTCGATGGGGGGAAATGAAGGACTAATTAGGGGCATTCAAGTGGGGGTGTAATGGGGGCAGGTCCTGCCGTGGCTCCCTCGAGCCCCCCAGCCCAGCCCATCCCCAGCCCCCCGGGGCTCAGGTCCGGATGGGGACAGTCCCGGTGTCCCTCCCCAAAGCACTGGGGCAGGGCCTGGTGGGACCTTTTGCCCCCAGGTGCCACCACTGCGGGCCAGGAGGGGACACTGAGCGACGCCAGTGGTCTGGGGGAGATTGAGCAGGGACAGGTCGCCCCCAAGGCCCCACCGGGTGCGGGGGCGAGGCCGCGGGGCCTTCCCGGGCTGCGGGGAGGGAATTGGGCCGAAAGCACCGGGAAATGGGAAGGTCACGGACGGAGGGCGGTTTTGATAGTGGAAAGCGAAGCCAAAGCCACTCCGTGTCCCTTGTTGTCCCCTCGCCGGTGTGTCGCTGGCTGCGATCTCCTCCCGCCGCGCCCCGCCCGCCCCGCTGGCCACCAAACCGCGCGCTTTTCTGTAAAATAAACAACCCCTAACCCCCCAAATCTCGCCAGCCCCCAAAACACCCCAGGCTGCGTTCCCAGTGCAAGGGCAGCCCGGGCTCCCCGCTGCGGCGCCCGCTGTGTCGGGACAGGGATGAGCTATGTCGTGACAGGGCGCTGGGGGTGTTCACACAGCGCCGCGGGCCCGTGAAGACGTGTCGCAGCGCCATGGCGGCTGTCGCGACAGGGCTGGGCCAGCTCGTGGCGCGTAACAGGGACTCAGGGAGGGAAGAGCCGCACGTAACCCGCGGTACCGACGGCGGAGGGGCCCTGGCGCTGCCCAGCGGAGCCCGGCCGAGCCCGAACACAACATGGCGCCGGCCCGACCATTCGCCGCGCCGTCCCCCCAAGGGCGCAGCCGGGCCGCTGGCCCCGCCTCTCCGCCGCGCCCATTGGCCCGTTTGAGAGCGACCGGCGCTCTGATTCGCTCCGCGGCGCGCCGCGGCAGCCGCCTCCGCCTTCCGATTGGTCAGCCCTGCCGTCAATAGCCGCGCCCCGCCCTCCCCGCGGCGCGGCCGGCGCGGCCGGTTGGCGGCCGGCGCTGCCAGCTGCCCCCGTGCCCCGCCTCCCGCGCCCCGTTGGCCGCGGCGCGCGCCCGTCACGCCTCGGCCCGCGCCGCCGCGGCCGCGCCCATACGGGGTCTCCCTGCGAGCCCGCGCGGGCGCTGATTGGCTCTGCCGCCGCCCGCCCCCTCCCCCCCCGCGCCCCCATTGGCCGCCGCCCCGCCGCGCTCCCCCTCCCCCACGGGGCGGGGCGGCGGGGGCGGGGCCCGCCCGCCCTCCTCCTCCCCCCCCCCCCGTGCCGCGGCGCCCTCGCTCCCCATTGGCCGCGCCGCCCGTCGTTCCGCCGCCCGCGCGGCGCCCATTGGCTGCGGGGGCGGCGGGGGCGGGGCGCGGGGCTGCGGCCGCGGCGCGCGGCCCCTCCCTCGGCAGCCCCTCGGCGGCACCGGCGGGTTCGGCCGCTCGCCCGCCCGCGCCCCCGCCCCGCCCCGCGCGCACGGCCCGGCCCCGGCACCATGAGCGGTAAGGACGGGGCCGGGGCCGAGCGCCGCGCGGGGCTCCGGGCACACGCAGAGGCGGTGGCGCCCGCCCGCTCGGAGGGGCCAGAGGCGGCCCCGCCCCGCCGGGCCGGGCCGGGCCCCGCCGGGCCGGGCCTCGCCGCGCCGCGCCGGGGGGACCTGCCGGGGGAGGGACCCGGGGGAGGGGGGAAGGCCTCGGGGGAGGGACCGGCGGCCGCGCCTGGCAGGGCTGGGAGCGGAGGAGGGGGCGGCGGGGAATGATGGGGAGGCCCCGGGCATCGGGGCTGGGGGCGGGGGGGGGGGGGGGGGTGGCGAGGGGGGGAAGGGATCCCGGGGGATCGCGCGCGGAGATGGCGGGGGGGGGCCGCGGGGGTGGGCGGCTGCGAGCGCAGGGACCGGGGGGCTTTCCCCCATTCCCGGGCAAGGCGCCCTGCGGGGGCGGATGCGGGAGCCGAGGGCGGGGGGGGCCGTGCGGGACGGCCGTGGGAAGGTGCGAGCGGCCGGGGGGGCTCGGGGGTGTTCAGCGTCGTCCCCCCCCCGCCATGTGAACCCTGGTGAGGGGTGCTGGGGATGAGGGCAGGACCGGGAGCCGCAGCCCCGTGGCCGGCGGAGGATGAGGAGGCTGCCGAGCGCTGGGAGAGGAAGGATTTGGTGGGAGCGGGGACTCCGCGCTGGGGGGGTCGCGGGTGGGGCAGCCACGGACAGGGGATCCCGCGGGCCGGACCAAGGCGGGGAATCCCGGGGTGGATCCGCGGGCCCGGGGCGGGAGGTGTGTGCCCGGGCCGGCGGGCAAGGCAAGGGGGAGGCCCGGGGAGGACCTCGGCAGGGGCCAGGGAGTGTCCCGAGCGGGCGGGGAGGAGCTGGAGCCTGGAGCAGGGCCGGGTCCTCCCCCCCTGTCCCGCTGCCAGCGCCCCTTTGGCAGCTCCCTGCGCTTCCCAGCCCCTTCCCGGCTGCGCCAGGAGCACATGGTCCCCCCGGAGCCAGCCCGCCGTGTCCCCTTAGGGCCCTGCCCGGCCTTCCCGAGCCTCGTGCCGCTGTCCTGCCCCAAAATGTCCCTAACCGGGGCTGTCGCTTCCCTCCCGCGCAGACCAGGAGAGCCCCGAGGAGATGTCGGCTGTGAAGCCCGACAAGGGCGAAGGCGACGCCAGCAGCACCAGCAGCGCCGGCGGTGGGGAGGCCCAGGTGAGTGGGGGGAGGATCGGCCCCCACCCGGCCCCGCTGGCCCCGGGGAACTCGTGGCAAAGTCCAGGGCCAGGCTGAGCTGTTTGCTGGGCCCAGGCGAGCATTTCAGCCCAGGCAGGAAGAGGAGGGTGAGCACTGCCAAGCAGCACCCGTGGCTTCCCCTCCTCCCCGGCTCTCCTCGGAAACGCGCAGTTCCCCTGCTCCCAGTGACACCATGGCCCCCACTGGCCCTTCTCCAGCTCGAGGTGCCCAGGAATGACCCTCCTTCCTGGGGGTTCGTTGTGCCACAGGGGGATTCCCCGGCTTCGGGGTGGAGGAGCCCTCTCCCCTCGGCTTTCCCAGGCAGGCTCCCTCCCCTTTCCTTCCTCCCAAAGGGCTTTTCCCTGTGGGTTCAGGCTGTCCCGGCCTGACAGCCCTGTGCCTGGCAGTTGTATTTTTCCGGCTGTGGGTGGGTTTGTTCAGGAAGGAGTGTTTATCTTTTCCGAGTACGCTCCTCCCTGTTTTCTCTTATTAAGTTTTTTTTGTTTCCTCGTTGTTTTTTTTCATTCTGGGCCTGCCCCTCGGGTCTCCTCCCACCCCCGTAACTCCTCCTCTCATCCCCAGGAGTCACAGCCGTCCCCGCTGGCCCTGCTGGCAGCCACCTGTAGTCGCATCGAGTCTCCCAATGAGAACTCCAACAGTTCCCAGGGCCAGCAGGGTGGGAGCAGCGAACTGGACCTGAACGCGGCCGCCGCCCAGCTCACCCAGTCAGCCAACGGCTGGCAGATCATCTCGGCGGGCTCCAGCACCCCCACGGGCTCCAAGGAGCCGGGCAGCAATGGCAGCAACGGCGGTGACGCCTCCAAGAGCCGCCCGGTCAGTGCTGGGCCCTACGTGGTCACCTCGGCGTCCGGCCTGCAGAACCAGCAGGTGCTCACGGGCCTGCCGGGCGTCATCCCCAACATCCAGTACCAGGTGATCCCCCAGTTCCAGACCATCGACGGGCAGCAGCTGCAGTTTGCCACCACCCCAGCGCAGGTGAACGTGCAGCAGGATGCCTCAGGGCAGCTGCAGATCATCCCCGGCTCCAACCAGCAGATCATCACGAGCCGCGCGGGCGGCAGCAACCTCATCGCCATGCCCAACCTGCTGCAGCAGGCTGTGCCCATCCAGGGCGTGGGACTGGCCAACAACAGTCTCTCCGGGCAGACCCAGTACGTGGCCAATGTGCCCGTGGCCCTGAACGGCAACATCACCCTGCTGCCGGTCAACAGCGTGGCTGCCAGCCTGGCCCCCACATCCCAGACAGGCACCCTGAGCAGCTCGGGCTCGCCAGACAGCAGCTCCCAGCCGGCCACCTCAGGAGCTGCCAGCAGCTCGGGCAGCACGGCCACGTCCCAAGCTAGCTCGGGCGCCTTCTTCACCAATGCCAACAGCTACTCCACCACCACCACCACCAGTAACGTGGGCGTCATGAATTTCTCCACCAGCGCCACGGTGGGCACCAATGTGCAGGCGCAGACCCCCCAGAGGGCCAGCAGCGTCCCCAGCTCGGACTCTCTGCAGACCCCAGTGTCCGGGGTGGCCCTGCAGCCGGGGCAGCAGAAGGAGGGGGATCAGAGTCAGCAGTCGCAGCAGCAGCAGCAGATCCTGATCCAGCCCCAGCTGGTCCAAGGAGGGCAGACGATCCAAGCCCTCCAGACCACCCCGCTGTCTGGCCAGACCTTTGCCACTCAAGCCATCTCCCAAGACACCTTGCAGAACCTGCAGCTCCAGGCCGTGCCCAACTCGGGTCCCATCATCATCCGCACGCCCACAGTGGGTCCCAACGGGCAGGTGAGCTGGCAGACCATCCAGCTGCAGAACCTGCAGGTGCAGAACCCCCAGGCGCAGACAATCACGCTGGCCCCCATGCAGGGCGTGTCGCTGGGCCAGACGGGCAGCACCAGCACCACACTGACCCCCATCGCCTCCCTGCCCAGCGGCACCGTCACCGTCAACGCCGCCCAGCTCTCCTCCGTGCCGGGCCTCCAGACTATTAACCTCAGTGCCTTGGGAGCGTCCGGAATCCAGGTGCACCAGCTGCAGGGGCTGCCCCTGGCCATCGCCAACGCCCCTGGTGAGTGCTCGGGTCCAGTTCCCGTTTCGTAGCCAGGCACGGGAAGGAGAAACGCTGGACCCTGCAGGGCCGGGCCGGGGCTGGGCTGGGCGTGGTTGGTGTCAAGTGGTGTTGGCGAGTGGGGTGGGGCTTGTGCTGGCCCTGGGGAGGGAGTGTGGAACCTGTGTTGCTCACCAGAAGACACAGAAGGTCTTTTGGGGGGGGTTTAAATCTTAGAAAGAAAGGGAGGAGATGACTGTGGGGGGAAAGTGGAGAAGAAGGGGGACACCTGGTTTTGTACCACTGTCCTGCCCTGGTGGGCACCCAGGGGTCTTGGGTCCGGGCTGGGGTGAGGACCCAAGTCCAGCTCAGCTCCTTGGCTGAGTCTGTAAAGAGTCACAGCCATAAAACACAGGGATTAACTGGAAACCCCGTGAAAACAAACACAGTCACGGAGCCGCGGGGAGTTCCTCGCAGGGGCGGAAGAAAGGGCTCATTAAGTGTCTGGGTGCTGGCACGGGACAGCGTGACCTCAGCGTGGCCCAGACGGTCCCGTGGGCATGGGGCACCCTGCTCAGATCCCCTGGATCCATCCCGCCGTCTCCACAGCCTGAGAACCGCGGGATACATGGATGTGGGAGCTGAGCTAGAGCCTGCTCAGCTTCCGCCTCGGAAGGGCTCGGTTGTGGGAACGCTCTGCACTTGCTTTTCCACTGTTTTCCTCGGGGGTTTTTTTGGGTGGTTTTTTTTTTTTTTTTGTGTGTTCTGGCTCTGGCTAAAAGGGGCTGTTGCTGGATTTAGTCGCAGTTGAGAGGCAGCAGAAAATGTTGCTCAATCCACCCCGAGCTTCCCTCTCGCGAGAGGCGGCGGCCGCTCCCCCGGGCTTGTTTTGCAGCATTATTTTGGGCTGTTGCTACAGCAGCTTGGCTCTCAGGCGAGCCACGGGTCACTCCATCCTCGGGATTAGCCTGATCCTTGGATTTCCCCGAGCGCAGGGACCCGCGGGGGCTCCCACAAGCTGGGGTTTGCACCTGGAGGGGGGGACATGCATGGCCCCGGTGTGTGGGGTCCCTGCGGGGTCCCCTCGCTGCGATCCCTGTGCCTGGGGCCGCTCCTGCCAGGGCCAGGGCTCATTCCCTGTGTGTAGCCTGGCTCGTTCCTTGTTTTGAAGGCGCTGGAGAAAGGCATGGGCGAGCCCCAGTTCCTGTATTCATGCCTGGCTCTGCCCTTGGAGGTGGGACAGGGAGGAACATTCTAGAGCCCACCCATCCACCGCGCTCACACTGCAAAGCCACCACCTCCTCCTCCTCCTCTTTCTCCTCCTCCTCTCCTTTTTTTTAGCTCAGCAGCTCTCAGCCCTTGATCCACGGTGACGAATTCCCCGCGAGCGGTGGCAGCGGCAGCAGCGGGGCCTCCTCACTCTGTCCCCAGCCCCAGGATGTGACGCTGGCCCTGTCGCCGTGACATGGTGGCATTTGAAAAGCCAAAGCAGGGTTCAGAGCAGCTTTTTTGGGGAGCCCCAGCTCTGTGGGATGGTCCGGGAGGCTCCTGGGATGAAATGGGGAAAGCTGTGGCCAGGACAGAGCTTCCTGGCATTGATCCAGTGGCAGGATTTGACTCCAGGCTGGAGGAGTTTTTCTCCAGCCATGTCCCTCAGACGTGGCAATGAGTCCCTTTGTCCCCCACCAGCCCCTCTCCAGGGGGTGCTGAGCCCCCCTAGACCTGCGTCCCTCCAGATCGGAGCTCTCCGATGGGAATTTGAGGGAGGGGTTTGTTCCCAACACTGCCCAAATCCCTGAGCATTTTCCAAGCCTCCACGTGTGCTGGAACTTTCTGCTCCAGGCAAGGAGTTGGGAGGGATTTTTGGAGCTGAGAAAGCTCCTCTGCTTCCCAGAGAGGTGAATGGAAAACGAACCCTTGGTGAGGAGGAGACTGCAGCTGGTTTTCCTTGGATCCTGCTGCATGTTCCAGCGTGGTGGGGAAGGAGAAGGAGGTGCCTAGCAGCCAGGGGTGTGGTGGCCCCAGCTGCCACCTGGGCTGGCAGCGCTGCATGTCCTGCCCCTTCCAGAGCTCAGCTCAGCCTCCTGGGGGGTTCTCTGTCCCCTCCTGACCCCCATGGACAGGGGGCTGTGGCTCCTGCCCCTCGGGCCCATTGCCAGTGAGGTTTTCTCCTTTTTTTTGGCAGGGGAAAAATCCCCTGGGGAGAAAACAACGCCTGAAAAGGTGTTTAAAACTCGGATTTTTTTGCTGCTGGGTGTGAGGCAGAGCTCAGTGCCATGTACAGGTTTAACTCAGCGTCTCTGTTAATGGGATGGCTCGAAGGCTGTTCCCTCCTCCTCCTCAGCCGGGCTGGGAAGGAGCCGAGGCAGAGTCAGGTCTGTGACCACCAGGGGTGGCATGTGGGCAAACAGGCCCTGCCGCCAGCTCTGCCCCCGGGGAGGGCACCCCCAGAGCCAGGGAGGGGGGATTTCCTCAGCTGACGGTGTCCCAAAACCCTCCCGGGGCTGTGACGTGAGGGATAGGGGGCTCAGGTGGGGCCTGTGACACCTCAGTGGGGTCTGAGAGTCACCTCGGTGTCACCCCAGCCTGCTCAGGGAGGGGACATCCTGTGTGAGGGGGGTGATGGCAGGGATTTTGTGACGTCAGGGTTTCTCTTCCTCTTTTGCCGTAGGGAGGAGGAGAGGGACTGTTCTGAGCTCAGCGTCCTTAGAGTGGCTCTGTCCCCATGTCCTGCTGTCCCCATGTCCATGTCCCAGCCCTACCTGGCTGAGGAATGTGCTGGGTGAACAGGTGACCAGCAGGGAGGTCAGCACTGGAGTTAAACCCCTCCTTGTTTTGGGGTGTTTGATTGCGGGGCTGGATAGAGCTGTCGGGAACACCGGTGGGATTGGGGTTTTCTCGGCAGTACGAGCTCCCTTCCAGCTCCTTGGATGGAGGATGAGGGGGAATGGAGCAGTGGGACCTCAGGACTGTCCTGAAAGGAAAAAACCCCTGGTGGGTGCAGGAACCCTTGGAAATGAGTTCAGCAAACCTCTCCCGGCCCCCTGCTCCCACTTTTCCTTCCAGGGCCCTTCCCGGCGCTGGGGCAGCGGCACAAAGCCCCGATTGTGTCCTGTTTGCTGGTTTTTAAGGGCAGCTTTGTAGCAGGGCCTGGATGAGCCATCCCCACGGCGTTGAGTGTGGCGGGGAGGGCAGGACAGGGATCAGCCGCGGCAGGACCCAGCCGTGATGCGGCCCCTGTTTGTCTCGCTGCGCCCGTGACATCACGGCAGAAAACAGCACATTGTGAAACTTCCTGCTCTGAACCCCAGCCAGGCTGGACTTTACATCCCCTCTGGATTCCTTGGCTGACCTCTGCCCGTGCCCTTCGCTGGGAACTGACGCGAATCTTTAGAGACCCTGGGCTTCGCTTGGGAAGAAAGGGAGTGACCCCGGCAGAGCCTGCGTGAGCACAGCTTTGTCTGGGTGAGACTGTGCCCACACCAAGTCCCTGTGGCGCACAACCCCGTGGCTCCTGGGCTCCGTGGGGCAGCCCTGCTCCTCCTCCTCCTCCTCTCCCTGCTGCTGCTCCAGGCCAGGGCTCGGCAGGGCTGGGAGTGGGTTGGCAGCTGCGCCAGTCGGACGGGTCGGGCACGCGGCACCCACCCCGTGACTCCTCCCAGGACAGGTCCCGGCTCCAGACCCGTCTGCCTGGCCCTGATCTGCCTCTCCCTTTTATCTGGGCTGGCCCCAGCCCTACTGCAGCACCGTCCTTATCACCCCACACAGGAGACACATCCCAGCTCCCAGGCTTGGGGGAGTTTCCGCGTGGCTCCTTTCCAGAGCATTGGCTCCCACCTTAGCGCGGCTGGTAGCATCCAGACGGCTCCTCATCCCTTCCCACCCCGTCCAAGACGCCTGGGTTAGATCCTGGGAGTGATACAGGCAGAAATTCCTCCTCTGGGATTGAAAACTTGGGATTTGTGGCTTGGGAAAGCAGCCACCCTTGGCTGCGGTGGGCGAGAGGCACACGGAGGTTCGGGTGATGTGGGAGATGCCTGCTGGGGTTCCCCACCTTGGGAATTGCCCTTCCCTGTCTCATCCAGGCATTTTCCTCTTTCCACAGCCCTTGCTCAGGGATTTCTGCCTGGATGTTATGGGGTGATGTGGTGGGACCTGCCTTGCTGCAGGGTGAGGTGCTCTGGGTGCTTTCACCCCAACAAAAGCAAGGCAGGACCAGAGGCTTCATCCCGGTTTTGTGACAATCCTGATGGGAATTTACAGGGCAAAGGGGCTCTGTCTCTGCAGCACGACAGAGGTGTTTGGCAAATCCTGGGGGATGCAGGGATCTGGCAGAGCAGATGATGAGGTGATTCCCTGCCTCAGCTGTGTCCACCATCACAGCCTACCTCACTCATTCCATGAGCTCCATCCTGATTTATCCCTGTCCAAAGGTTTCTGTGCTCATCCTGACGCACAGAAACCTCCAGCAATTACAGGAGCTGCCCAAGGAGTGGCTTCTGGAGCCATCAGGGTCCAAATTAAAGCCCCATTACTCGCTGGGCTGCAGACCTCCAGCCTGCCCCATCCCCTGGTTCCCTCTCTGCTGCCCCGATCCCCAAGGAATTGCTGAGCCAGAGCTTGGCTCATTTACATGGATGAGCTCCTGGTGCAGATTAACTCATTTTGCAAATCAGGGAGGGAATCAGACAGAAAAAACCAAGGGGACGTGGTTCCAAAGCCACTTTGCCCCTTTGTGCAGCGCTTTGGTGTGTCTGGAGCAGCTGGGGTTTGTTCTGGGCAGGGCAGTGACCCCAAAAACCGGGCAGGAAATGGGGAGAGCTCGAGTTGTGAGCTGGAAAATGTGGATTTTGGAGGCTTTTTCAGGAACACACCTTGAGAGGTCGGGGCTGCATGTCCCCGGGTTTTGCTTTTCTTTCTTTTCACCTTTAAAACTTCCTCTGCCTGGAAGCCACGTGTGCCTAGTGCCAGCTCTCCCCCCTCACCCTCTGCTGCCAGAGGTGCAGAGTTTGCACAAGCAGCCCCGGTTTGTTTGTTTTGGGTTTTATTTCCAGCTCTTCCCCTAAAAATGAACACGGGGTCTGTTCCCCCATCCCGAGGTCGGCCGGGGTGGGTGTGAGAGCTCCTCTCTCCTCCCTGCCGGGCATTTCTCACCTCCTGTTCGTTTGCTAAATAAAGCAAACAAACCCAAGCTTCTTCCTGCACAAGGAGCACCTTGTCTGCAGAGAATTCCCAAGCCAAGATTCCGGGCCTTGGCATTTTTAGTGGGACACCAGAAACTGCCCCCATTCCTGGGGGGTCCCAGAGGTCCCTGCTGGTGGAGCAGGGCCAGGGGCAGCTCCCCTCCCCTGCCTTCCCCAAATCCCTCTTTCTCCCCAGGCTTTTTCCAAGGATTAAACCCCCTTTTGCTCTATTAATAATATATTTTTCCAGGGCTTTGCTGACCCGAGTGCGGAGCCTCCAGGGAAGTTTTAGTCGTAGCAGGGACATGTGTTAGCGGGGATAATAAATGTGAATTATCTTCTCTGCCCACTTTTCCCCTGAACCTGTCGTATCCCAGGGATTTCAGAGCTCCTGCTTGGGGTGAGATGATGCCTGCAGGTCCGGGATTTCTACCTTGCTGAGAGGCAGCCACAGATCTCCAGCAGCAGGATTTGGGTTTGTTCCCCCCGTGCCAAAAGGCTGGAGAATGCCGCGTGGGCTTTTGCCTCTTGGAGGATTGAAGCCATTCTGAGACATCCTGGCTGGATTCTCCCCCTCCCTGGAGTGTTTTTGGGGAGAAAACTTGTGTTTCCTCCTGGTTTGGGGTTTTTTTTGGGGGGAGAGAAGCTGTGTTTTCTTCTGGCTTTTTTTTTTCCAGCAGCTCTTCCCATCCGGGGAAATCTCTAATCCACCAAGCTGTCGGTGCTGGCTTAGGAAGCTTAAAAACCCCTCCCTGGCTCTCTCCGTGCGGGGCTGTGACTGCACTCACGTCACTGGAGCTGCAGGGAGGGACTGGGACGCTGCTGAAGTCACTCTGTTTCACAGGGAGCTCGGGAATGCGGCAGCGAGGGCCAGCTTCAAATCGTGTCACATTTGGAGGGGGTAATTTCCTCTGGGCCTGGCTGGGACAACATTCCCGTGCTCCCAGGGCGACGGGGGTTGGTCCCAGGCTGGATGAAGGGACCATCCTCAGGGATATCTGGTGTTTGTGTGCCAGGTGACAGCCCCAGGTGACATCCTGGCTGCTCCTGCTGTGTACCCCCATGTGACAGGACCAGGGGAAACGGCCTCAGGCTGTGCTGGGAAGCTTAAGCTTGGATTTTTGGGAGGATTTCTTCACTTTTCTGGTGGTTTTTGTCCTTTTCTGAGTGACAGAGATCCATTCCTGGTGGCTCCTGTCCCTCCTGAGCATGGGCCTGGCTCCTCGGTGGAGCTTTGTCCGGGCACCACTGACGCCTGCTGGCACTGGCACCGCCAGGGACCAGGGAGGTTGTTCCTGCCAGGAATTCTTCCTCATTCCCAATGCCATCCCTGGGTTGTGAAATCCCTCCTGGCACCTCCCGGAGAGCCCAGCCTGCGCCTCTTGCGGGATTTGAAATTTCTCCTCCTCCAGCTGCCTCTGGCTCCTGCCTCGGAGCTCCTATGGAAAACCGGGATTGCAAAGGAAATTTCCCAGCTTGGCCGAGGTGCTGGTCCCAGCAGGGCTTCCCAGAAGAATCGTGGGCTGGGGTTTGGGAATGCCAGCTTTGGAAAGTGCCCGGGCAGAGGGGATGCAGTGAGTGACCAGCACCCCCCGGCCACCCCCGCTGACCTTCCCATCGCTGGGAGGGCAGGGAGAGCCCCAGGATGGGGAATGTCAGGAAAGCCAAGGGAGAAGGGTGGGATTCACAACTCCATCCAGCAGAGACCCTCCCCTCCAGGTGAGGAACCTTCCATAACCTGCGTGTTCTGTTCCAGGTGACCACGGGGCCCAGCTGGGGCTGCACAGCGGCAGTGGGGACGGGCTGGGGGACGAGAGCGCGGCCGTGGAGGAGGGGGAGACCAGCCCTGACCCCCAGCCCCAGCAGGGCCGGAAAACACGGAGGGAAGCCTGCACCTGTCCCTACTGCAAGGAAGGAGAGGGCAGGTGAGGCTGCTCCCCACGGACCCAGCACTGGGAACGCTCTGGCACCCCCAAAGTGCCTCATTTTATGGGATTATTTGGGTTGGAAAGGGTCCCTCTAAGGGTCATCGAGTCCCAGTGCTGCCCAGGCCACCACTGCCCATGTCCCCAGTGGCCACATCCACGTGGCCACCTGGGTACCCCTAGGTCCTTTCCCAGCTTTCCAGCCCCAGTTCCCCATGCCTGGAATGTCCCATGGCAGTGTTGTGACCCAGGGGCAGGACCTGGCCCTCAGCCTGGCTGAACCTCACCTCACCCCAAACCCTAAACCCACCAACGCCACAGGTCCAACCAATCTCAATCCCGCATGTCCGCACCCCCCAGGCTGCATCACCTGCACACCGAGATCCCCTTGGGTTTAATCCTTCCCTTCTCGCAGGAGCTCTGGGGATCCAGGGAAAAAAAAGCAGCATATCTGCCACGTGCCAGGCTGCGGGAAGGTGTACGGCAAGACCTCGCACCTGCGGGCGCACCTGCGGTGGCACACGGGGGAGAGGCCCTTCATCTGCACCTGGGTGCTGTGCGGGAAGCGCTTCACCCGCTCCGACGAGCTGCAGCGGCACAAGCGCACACACACAGGTAGGGATGAGGGTCCTGGCATCCCAGGAAATTTGGGAATTCACGGGGATGTCCGGTGCTGACTCGTGGTGCTGCGCGGGGCAGCGCCAGGGATTCCCCCGAGTCTGAAATGCCAACGTGTCGGAGCGTTGGCCTTGAGCTCTTGGGGCTGAGAGCCTCTCCGGAGCCTGATCATTCTCAGGAGGAGGAACATTTTCTCAACACGCTGGAGCATTGTCCTTGTCCTTGAGCTCTTGGGGCCAAAACCGCATCCCAGGGGAGCCTCTCCAAAGGAACCTTTTCCCCAAATCCCAACCTTTTCCCCCAATCCCACCTCCCCATCTCCACCCCGTTCCGCCATCCCTCACCCCCGTCTCCCTGTCCTCCAGGAGAGAAGAAGTTTGCCTGCCCGGAGTGCCCCAAACGCTTCATGCGCAGCGACCACCTCTCCAAGCACATCAAGACCCACCAGAACAAGAAGGGAGGTGCCACCAACGTGGCCATGAACGTCTCGGCCGTCCCCATGGACACGGCGGCCACGGCCGAGGGCAACGGCGGCGCCACGCCCTCGGCGCTCATCGCCACCAACATGGTGGCCATGGAGGCCATCTGCCCCGAGGGCATCGCCCGCCTGGCCAGCAGCGGCATCAACGTCATGCAGGTGGCCGACCTGCAGTCCATCAACATCAGCGGCAACGGCTTCTGAGCCCGCGGCCAGCACGGAGACGGCGACGGCGCCACGGCGTCGGCACCTCCAGCACTAGCCCAGCCCGGCACCGCTGCCACCTCCACTCGAAGGCCAGAGCTATATATATATATTTTTTAATTTTGGCTTGATTCTTTTTTTTTTTTTTTTTTTTTTTGGTCCCTTTTTGTCCCTTTTTCCTCCCCGCCCCTCCCGTCTCCCTCCCTGCCCGAGGTCCCTCGGCATCATCATGCCTTGGTCCTTTTAGCAAAAAAAAAACCCCAACAAAAAACCAAAAAAAAAAACAAAAAAAAAAACCCCCAACGACAGAAATACCAACGAAACAACGCAAAAAAAAAAAAAACCAAACACAAAAAAACAAAAAAGAAAAAACACAAAAAAAAAAAAGAGAAAAGATTCTATATTATTATTATATATATAAAAATATAAAATGTGTTCGTTTGAGAGAGGAGAGATGTTGCTGCGACCATGGCGTGGTCCCTTTGATGCCTTACCCGGAGCAGGTCGGCCCCTCTGGGGCGGGTCGGACGATGCCCGAACTCTCCCTCCCTTCCTGGATCCCATTTTCCACCAGAATCCCTAAAAACCCCCATCCTCCCCGGGCTGTCGGACGCTTTGCTTTGAGGTGATTCTGTAATTCCTTTGGCATTCTTGGGGGGAGATCCTGCTGGATTTTCGCCCTTGGACTCCCACTGCCCTCCCCTGCTGGCACTGGACCTTGGCAGGTGTTGTTTTTCTTTTTTCCTTGGATCTTGGTTTTTCCCAGCCGTTTTCTTGGCAAGGCTCCCTGTCCCGTGGGAGTGGAGTCGCTCCGTGGGAAGGTCATGGACAGAGGGACACGGCCCTGGGGGGACAACTGAAGCCTCCTTGGGGGGGAAAAGTTGATTTTTTTTATTACAGCCAGCGTTGGAAATAATAATAATAATAATAATAATTGGGAAAAAGGAGAATCTGCGGAGCTCAGCCAGCCTGGAGCGAGGGGGAAGCACCGCAGGGACACGAGGGACACTCGAGGGTTTTGTTGTGGCACCGCTGGAGGTGGCTCCTGAAAAAAACAAAAAAAAGTGTGTTGGAAATAGGGACAGCTTGGAAAAACATACCCAAAAAGGGTTTTCCAGGATCCTGCTCTTCCCGCCGTGGGAGGGCTCGGTCCTTTCCGTTCTTCCTCCCACACCCTCCTCTTCCTGCCCCAGACACATCCGGGCTGCCCTGCCCGGGTTCCATCCCAAAACGGGGGTGTGGGGTGTGGATCCCCCCAAAAGGGGCAAATCTGGGGTTGTTCCCAGGCAGCAGCTTCGGGGTGAGCCCAGCGGGGTCTGACTGGGGTGGGGTCCTGCAATGACCTCAGGGTGTGGAACCGAGCAGGGGAAGGAGGAGTTGAGCTCAGGGAGGGGGCGGACCGAGAACTTACCTGCTCCCAGTTTTGGGGTCGGGGCGGGACCCCCCCTCTCCGGGGGTGCAGAGGGGAGGCCCCCCGGGATCGCCGCTGAGCCACGAATCCCACCTGCCCTGGGCCGGTCCCACAAACGAACGGGGCGTTTTCCCTGCCAGGGCAGGTGGAGAGCGGCCACCCCCCAGTGCTTCCCAGTCTGGAGACCCCCCCCCAGCCTTTCCCGCTCCCTTTTTCCCGGGAGAAGCTCCGGCAGAGCCGAGACCACGGGGCAGGCGCTGGGGAGGTGCCAAAACCCCTCGGGAAAGCCTCTGGAGAGGAACTAAACCAGCTGCCCCACCTCCATCTCCGAGTTCTTCCACGCTCGGGAGCTCCGGGAGCCAGCGGGAAGCGGGAATCTTGTTTTTATTTGGGGTTTTCTTTTGTAAAAAAACACACAAAAAAAAAGGAAAGGCGTCAGAAGCTCCCCGGGGAGGGGGCGCAAGGCCCGGCCCCCCCAAGCCCCGGCTCTCTCTCTCGATATCTATTTTTGCATTTGTATATTTTTATATAGGAAACTTTAAGCGTTTGTATTTTAATAGCCCTGTGAAGCACTATGAGCTCCCCCCAAACCCCCCCCAGCCCCAAACCCACAAAGGATTGGGACAAAAAACAGGAGGTTTCTTAATTTAATGGTCAATTGGATGATTTTGCCCCCACCCCGAATCCCCCCAAGCCCAACTCCATCCCCAGCGGGGATCAAGTGCCAAACCCGATCCTGGATCCGGTGTTGGGATGTCCCCGGTGTCCCCTCCCCAGGATGTCCCCATGGATGAAGGAGTTTGCCTTTCCTAAGGAAGCGTAGCCGGGAGGGAGGGGTACCCTCCTGCTCAGAGCCTGGGCTGCTCCCCTGCAGGTTTTTTTTGGGGGGGGACAGAAGATTTGGGGTGAAATCAGAGCATTTTGGGGGGGTTCACACCACCAGCGCTGCTCCCAGTGCCGGAGGGGCAGCTGGATCCCGTCACCCCCATTTTGGCTCTGTTGGCACCAGGGTCCCCACTCCAAACCCCCCCAGCCATTCCCGGGACACAAAACACGAACGTGCCTTGACAAGGGGGTGACAGGCTGGGCATGAGCCCCCCCTGCTCCCCTCCCGCCCCCCACAGCCCACAGAGGGTCTGGGGGGGCTCTTGGGGCTGTCCCCGAGGCTGCCCCCACCTCCCAGCTTTAATCCACTGTCACCCCTTCGTTCTGGGGGGGCCGGGGCCAGTTCTCTATGCAGCGGGGGGGGGTCCTGGGGGGTCCAGCCCCCCCAAACTGGCAATAATTCTCTCCCTGTTTGATCTCGTCCTGTCTCTGTTCTGTTTTAATTTGGGGAAGGGGAGGGATGGGGGGGATGGTTTTTACAAATCCAGTGGCTGATGTCATAAACCCCCCCAAAGGCGATTTTTTTGGGGGGGGAGGGGGTGGATGATTTTTTTTTTTTTGGGGTCCCAAAGTGCTATTTTTTTGTACAAAAAGACTTAGATGAAACTGTTAGTTTTGGGGGGCTCCTTTGTAAATGGGGAACGACGAGTTCTTTTTGTAATAAACACGAGTTGCTGGCATTGTCTGGAAGTCTGCGGGGGGGTCCCTTTGAGGGGAGCACAGACGGGTTTTGGGGAGGTGGCAGGGGGGCAGTCGGTCCCAGAGTGGGGCCCGGGGACACTGAGCTCCGGTCGGGGCTTCGCGGGCCGGTTTTGGGGGGTGCAGTCGGTCCCAGAGTGGCAGCAGCAGGGAGAGGGGACACTGAGCTCCCTTCGGGTGACGCAGGGCAGGGGGCCAGGCCTGGCTGCCCCCCCGGATACCCCGGCTCTCTCCTCCCTGATGCGGGGGCAGCACCTTCCTCCTCCTCCTCCTTCTCTTCTTCCTTGTCCTCCTCTCGCTCGGCTCCGCTCCCACCGGCCCCGCGGAGGCTTCCATGGGGCGCCCAGGTGGGTGCTGGGGGGGCCCAGACGGGGCTTGGGGGGCATTTTGGGGGGGGTTAACAGCCACCCCCTGGTGCGTGTGTGTCCCCCCCCAGGCCCCCACAACCTGACCTGCGTGTCCAACAAGCACCCGAGTGTGCGGGGCGAGCTGGGGGACGCGGGGGGGGCGGCGGCAGGCGCCGTTCGCTGCCCCCCCGGACAGTGCTGCATCGGCATCTGGAACCGCAGCCACGCTCTGGTGCAGGGTGAGACCCCCGGGACCGGGGGGGTTTAGGGAGGGGGAAAGGGGGGCTGCGGTCTGAGCCTACCCCGGGAGGATTTTGGAGGGCCAGAAGGGGATGGGGGAGGATGGAGAGGTTTGGTCCTGCCCCGGGGGGATTTTGGGGCAGGATGGAGAGGTTGGTCCTGCCCTGGGGGGTTTTCGGGGAGGCAAAAGGGGCCTGATCCTGGCCGGGGGGGGTCAGGGAGCGGGGGCTGGTCCTGTCCGGGGGGATTTGGGGAAGTTCTGGTCCCTCCCAGCGGCTGCACTTGACCTTGGCCTTGAGCAGCGGCTGCAGCGGTGCTGGGGAGGAGCAGCTGCGGGGGGGACCCGCACAGGGGGTCCCACCTGTCCCCCTGCCCCCTCCCGGTCACCCGGCACCCCGGGGTGACCGTCCCGCTGTCCCCAGGCTGCTGGGGAGGCGAGGGGGACGCCTGCCCCTCGGCCACCTGCTCCCCCAGCCCCGCGGGGATCCCCGGGGGCTCCGTGCTCCTGTGTCTGTGCCACGGCCACCTCTGCAACGGCAACGCCACGGGGACAGCGACGGCGACGGGGACAGGCACGGCCGTGGGGCTGGGGGGGGCCCGCCAGGGCCCAGGTACGGGGGGGCCGGGCGGGCCCGTCTTGGGGGACACTCGGGGATAGGCACACAGAGGGGACCCACGGGGGATGGACCCCCAAGTGGGGACGGTGGGACCCAGAGGGGACTTGAGGGGGGCTGGGGGGGGACCTGGGACTCACTGGGGACCCGTGGGGGACTGGGGGGTCCGTGAGGGGGACCCGGGACTCACGGGGGGCTGGGGAAGCCATGGGATCCCCAAAAGGGTCCCCCATCACCACCCCGGCGACCTGGGGGGCCAGGGGGCCTCGTGTCACCGCAGTCTCTGTCCCCAGTGCCCGGCCGGGCGGGGACCCTGTGGCTGTGGGGTGCCGGCCCCCTCCTCCTCATCCTCCTCACCTGTCTGGGCATCCTCGGTAGGGACAGGGACACGGCGGGGACGGGGGGACCGGCGGGCACAGCCACTCCCAACCCGCTGTCCACTGGGTGTCCCCAAATGCCACATTCCTGGTGTTCCCAGAGTGCGGGTCTCCCGGAATGGAGGGGGGGAGTCCCCAGGTATTGTGTCACTCTGTCCCTGGGGCGGGGGGTCCCTGGTGTCCTAGTGACCCTCGCCTGGGGTGTCCCGCGTGAGGTGTCCCGGGTGGGGTGTCCCCAGTGTCCCGGGGATCCCGGGCTGCCACATTCCCCATGTCCCCTGCGTGGTGGGGGGGGGCTGGTGGTCCCTGGTGTCCCCAGGTCCCGTGTCCCTGATTTGGGGGGGGCTTCCTGCGGGGGGGTCCCTGGATGGGGGTGTCCCCCGTGTCTCCCATCCAGGACTGCGACGGACAAGGGCCCACACGGGGCAGCCACCGCGGGGGGGCCGGAGAATCGGGGTCCCCCCGGAGCCCCCCAGCCCGGACCTGCCTGCGCTGCGCTTCCTGCAGGTGCGGGGCCCCCGCGGGACAAGGGGCACCCAAGGGGGGTACACCCACGGGGGGCACCCAAGTGGGAGGGCAGATAAGGAGGTGATGCTGGGGGGGGAGATGAGGGGACACCCACGACAGAGTGGGCATCAGTCCAGGGGTGGCACAGCAGCGCTACCCGGGGACACCGCAAAGGTGCCCGGCCATGGGGGCTCCTGTGCGCGGGGGTGCCGGGAGCTGGGGACACCCGGGGCCAGCTGTGTCCCGTTGTCCCCGCGGGCAGGTGCTGCAGTCGGGGCGGTTCTCGGCGGTGTGGCGGGGGACGCTGCGCCAGCGGCCCGTGGCCATCAAGGCTTTCGCGGCCGAGGCTGGCCGGCGGTTCGCGGCCGAACGCGCCGTGCACGCGCTGCCGCTGATGGAGCACGAGAACGTGGCCAGGCTGCTGGACACCAGGGCAGCCGGACCCCGCGCCCGAGGGGGGCTCCTGGTCCTGCAGCTCTACCCGGCCGTGGGTCACCTCGGGGGGCTCAGGGGGGTCGGGGGGTAACGGGGGTTTGGGGGGTAACAGGGGCTGGGGGGACTTGGGGGGCTCGGGGGGTACAGGGGAGCATGAAGGCTCTGGGGGCTCGAGGGGTGCGAGGGGCTGGGGGGGCTTAGGGGATTGTGGGGCTTAGGGTGTGCAGGAGGCAAGGGGGGAAATGGGGGGCTTGGGGGCTCGGGAGGCTCCAGGGGCTCAGGGGGTACTGGGGGTTAAGGGGGCTCGGGAGGTGCGTGGGACACTCGGGGAGCACAGGGGTGGGGACGGGGAGCTGGGGGCGGAGATGTGTGGGAGATACTGGCTGGGCACCCCACATCCCCACCCGTGTCCCTCGCGTGTCCCCAGGGCTCCCTGCGCCACTTCCTGGGGCAGCACGTGGGGACCTGGGCGGGCAGCGTGCGCCTGGCGCTGTCGCTGGCCCGCGGCCTGGCCTTCCTGCACCAGGAGCTGTGGCGTGACGGTGAGGGTGGCACCCCCGGAGTGCCCCCTGCCCTGTTCCCCCCCTCCCTGAACTCTGCCTGGGGTCCCCTTTGCCCTGTCCCCTACCCTGGGCTCCCCTGCCCTGCCCTGTCCCCCCCTGACTCCCGGTGCCCCCAGGGCTGTACAAGCCCAGCGTGGTGCACCGGGACCTGAGCAGCCAGAACGTGCTGGTGCGGGAGGACGGCACCTGCGCCATCGGCGACTTCGGGCTGGCGCTGGCGCTGCCACCGCGCGCCCAGGACAGCACCAGCGCCCGGCACGCTGTGACCATCCGGAAGGTGACGGGGTGGGGTGGGATGGAGATAGGATTGGGATAGAGAGAGGATGGAACGAGGTGGGATGGGGATGGGGGAGTGGAGAGGATGGAATGGGATGGGGATAGGATGGGATTTGGATGGGAATGGGAATGGAGTGAGATGTGACAGGAATGGGAACAGCATGGGGAGGAGAGGTGACAGCCCTGGGATGGGGATGGCACCCCAGATGCCACTGGCAGTGCGGGCTGTGGGTGCCAGCTGAGCCCTCACTCCTGCATGAGCCCATCCCTGGCACAGGGGGCCCTGGTGGCCCTGGTGGCCCTGTCCCCCGAGCTCAGGGCTCCACTGGACGCAGGCGGGCACCCAGCGGTACCTGGCACCCGAGATTCTGGACGAGAGCCTGGACCTGCGGGCCTGGGGCCGGGCCCTGCGCCAGGCCGACGTCTACGCCCTGGCCCTGCTGCTCTGGGAGATCCTGTCCCGCTGCCAGGCCCTGAGCCCCGGTGAGTCCCGGGGGTCCTCCCGCGCTACCCGCGGCGCCCCGGCCCCGCTGACCCCCGGCCGCCCCGCAGGAGCCCCGGTGCCGCCGTTCCGGCTGGCATACGAGGCCGAGCTGGGCTCCAGCCCCACCGGGGCTCAGCTCCGGCGCTTGGCTGCGGACGAGAGGCGACGGCCGCTCATCCCCCCGGCCTGGCACTGCGTGCCCCAGGTCAGACCCCCGGGGACCCCTGACCGGGGGTGGCCGGGCGTGACCCGCGGGGGTCCCCGGGGGGTGCAGGGGGTGCGAGGGGGGATCCCTGCCTGGGTGCCCCGGGGTGTTTGGGGTGCCCACGGTGTTGCCTCCCAGCTGCCCAAAGATGCTGACCCCTGCCCGGGGGTTGTCCCTGTTTCTGGGGTGTTACCCCCGGGGGTCCCCAGAGGGTCTCAGGGGGTGCCGGGTGACTCAGGGGGCCCGAGGGGAGGTCCCTGCCTGGGTGCCCAGGGGTGTTTGGGGGGGTCGCTGCCCAGGGGTCCCCTCGCAGCTGCCCAGCGATGATGCTGAGGGGACCGGGAGGTGTCCCCGTTCAGGGGTGTCCCCGGGTGTTTCCCCCGCCCGGGGGTTCCCGCTGAGCCCGGGGGGGGGGGGGTCTCACAGCCCGGGGGGGCTCTGCCGGAGCTGCTGGAGGATTGCTGGGACCCGGACCCCGAGGCGCGGCTCTCGGCCGAGCGGGCGCTGCAGCGGCTCCAGCGCTTGGCCGCGGGGCCCGCACCGACCCCGGGGGACCCTGGCCCGGGGGCCCCCCCCCGCCAGGTGCGTGCGGGGAAACTGAGGCACGGGGCAGGCAGGGGAACACCGGGAACCGGGCGGGGGAGGGGCCCCGATCAGGCCCCTCCCCTGGGGTGGGGCCCCGGCGCCGCTTCCTGCCGGGAGGGGCCGCGGCCGGAGCGAAGGTGGGAGCGGAGCCCCAGGACCCCCCTGACCGCAGAACCCCCCCTGCACACCCCCAGAGCTCCCCTGCAATCCCCGCGCACCCCCTGTGCACCCCCAAATCTCCCCTGGGCGCCAAACTCAGCCTGCAGCCTCTTCTGCACACCAAGCCCCCCCTTGTGCACCCCAAATCCTCTTCACCCCCAAACTCTCCGACTTCCCCATAGCCCCCCCCGTACCCTCCCTATTGCTCTGTTCCCTCGATCCAGTCCCGGGGGGGACCCCCCGAAGCTTCCGTGACTCAGTTTCCTCTGGGTGCAGCGGGGGGATCCCCACGGCAGTGGGGGGGTTTGGGGGGGTCCCCGCTCACCCCCTGTGCCCCCTCCAGGTCCTGGAGTCTCCCACCATGTGGAATCCTGGTGCAGGTACAGGGGGACACCCCAGACTGGGGGGGCTGCCTTGACACCCCCGGGGTCAGCCCCCCCCCCTCAATCTCCTCTTTTCTCCCCCTCAGGACAGCCGCCCCCCCCCAACCCCGCGTACCCCCCGAACCCGAACCCCACGTACCCCCCCCAGGTCCCACCGCCCAACCCCGTGTACCCCCCCCCCGCGGCACCCCCCAGCCCGCTGGTGGGGCCCGGACAGCCCCCGTACCCCGCTGGCGCTCCCCCGTACCCCCCGGGGCCGCCTCTGGCCCCCTCGGTCCCCCCCTTGGGCCCCCCCCTGCCGCAGCCCCCCCACCCGGGGGTGCTCCCCCACCCGGGGGTGCTCCCCTCGTTCCCCCCCGGGCTGGACAAGAAGGCGGCGAAGAAGATGAAGAAGAGGATGAAGAAGGCTCAGAAGAGGCACAAGGTGGGGGGGATGCGGGGGGGGGGGCACAGCGGGTGACCCCCAGCCCCCCCTCGGGGGCTCATGGCTCTGCTGTCCCCCCCCAGCGCTCTTCGTCGTCCTCGTCCTCGTCCTCCTCCAGCAGCTCCGACTGAGGCTCCTGGGACCTCCCAGACCCCCCAGAATCACCTGGGACCCCCGAGGACCTCCTGGAACCCCTGGGACCCCCAGGAGCACTCGGGACCCCCCAGGACAACCAGGACCCACCTGGGAGCAGCCAGGCTCCCATCCTGTCCCCATGTCCCCCCACCCCGTGGTCCCGGGGGGGTCCCAAGGGTGCTCCTGCTGTCCCCCAATAAAGCCCTGGGACACCCCAATGTGTGTCAGCGCCTCCTTCGCGCCTATGGGGGGCTGGGGTTAGGGGGGACACAACCCCCCAAAGCTCCTTGAGAGAGGGGCCTGCTCCCCGTGCCCCTATTGCCCCCAGTGCCCCATGGCTCCCCATACACAATTCTACCACACCATTAATCACTCCCCAGTTCCCCCTCAGGGCCCCCCATTCCCCTCCATTGCCCCCGTTAGCCCCTGCTGTGCTCCCCATTACACACCATTGCCCCCATTCGCCCATTTACCCCCCAATTTCCCCCAGAGCTCCCTCAGTGTCCCCCCTTACTCCTCATTACACCTCATTACACCCCAATGCCCCCCATTCCTCTCAGTCCCCCCCCCAGTTCCCCCCACTCTCGCCCCTCGCCCCCATCCCGCCCCCATTCCCCTCTCGGACCTCCGCGCCGCCCGGGGGCGCAGTGCAGGGCGGCGGCCGCTCTGTCCCGCCCCGCGCGCGCGGTGCGTTTCCGGGTCGGGGCGGGTGTAAATCGGGCCGCGCCCGCCGCCCCCTCCCAGACCCGCGGCCGCCGCAGCCGGAGCAGCCGCGCCCGCGCCGCCGCCGCCGCCATCCCGCGCGCCCGCCCGCCGCGCTCCCTCCCCGCCTCCCCCCCCCCTCCCTCCCGCCCTCCCTCCTCCCGCTCCGCCCGGAGCGCCCTTCGCCCAACGCCGTTACCGGCGCCGACACAGGTAGGCCCGACCCCCCGCCCCCCCCCCCCATCGCCCCCCCACCGCCGCCCCCCGGTCCTCCTCGCGGGCCCCCCCGCGGCCCCCCCCCGGCCGCCATCCGGGTCCGACCCCCCCCGGGCCGGGCCCTCGCGCGGCCCCCCCCGCCGCCCCCCCGCCGGCCGCGCCCTCACGGCGCCCGCGGCCTGCGCGGCCTGTGCGGCCTGTGCGGCCCGCGCGCCCCGCGCCGCCGGCCGGGGGGGAGAAACGGGCTTGGTGCGACCGGGGGCCGCCGCTGCCCCCTCCCGCCGCCCCCCCCCGCTCCTTCCCCCCCCCGGAACCGGCCCGGGGGGGTTCGGGGCGCCGCGTGCGTCACATGGCGCCGCCGCCCCCCGCCCGGGCCGGGTGCGGGGGGGCCCCGAGGGGCGTGGGGAGATTTTTTTTTTTTCTTTCTTTCTACTCCGTTTTCTTGGAGTTTATTTTTTTTTTTTTTGTCGTTGTTTTAGTTTTTTTTTTTATTTGAGGAGTTTTTCTTTTCCCGCCCGGGCCCGGATTTTCCGCCATCCCGCGCTGTTGTTTTCCCCCCGCCGAAGCGGGAAGGGGGGGCACGGACGGGCCCGCGCGGAGCCCCCGCCCCCCCGGGCGATCCGGGAACCCACCCGGGGCTGCCCGGAGGGGAGCCGCGATTCCCGCCCGGGGGTATCGTCCCCCCCGGTCCAGGGGGGGCTCGGAGCACCGGGGCCGGTGCCGCCCGGTCTGGGATCCAGAGGCCCCTTCCTCCCCGCGGCCCCCCCCCGCTCTCCCAGTACTCGGCCGGTTCCCCTCCTCGCCGGGCTCCGGGTCCTGTTCGGAGCCGCCGGCCGGGGATCCCCCTCACCCGCTTTGTGATCGGGCCCCATCCGGGGGGCTCCATCGCGGCTCCGGGGGTCGCTCCGTGACAGCCGCTCCACTCCCGCGGCCCCGGCCTGGTTCCCCCCCCACCGCGCGGGGCTGAGGTGGCTCTGGAGCCGCGTCCCCGCCTTAGGGACGGGCTCGATCCGGAGCCACGTCCCAACCCCAGTAGCCGCGTCCCCGGCTTTAGGCGGGGGGGATCCGGCGCAGGGCCGAGCGGCAGCTGGGGGAAGTTTCCCTTCGAAGAGCGTCGCCGGGAGCCCGGCCCGGGCCCGCGTCACCCCCGGCGGAGCCGCTTGGCCCCTTTTGTCCCCGGGACGGGCCCAGGCGCGGCCGGGCGGGCTCGGGGCCGGCTCTGCCCTCGTCCCGCTGCCGGGGCTCCGATCCCGAGCTCTGCTCCCCGAACCGGGTTGGATGCGGGGCAGATGTCGGCCTGAGCTCATGGAGGCCGCGGCAAAACCCTCCGGTGCCAGCGAGGCAGCGCGGCCTCGGCCCTGCCCCGCCGCGGTTAAACTTTGATGGGGCAGAAGCGCTGGCCGAAATGGGAGTTTTATTTACTGGATTCGCATGAAACGCTCGGCTGGGGCCGGCCGGGCTGTTTTGCAACCGCTGCCGACTCAGGTGGTTTGAAACCTGATCGTGCGCTCATGTGGCCTTATCTGGGTCTGAGGGAATCGCCTCGGAACCTGCTCTGGGAGGCCCCGCGCGGGCACAGGGAAGCGGGTGGGGTTTATTTTCTCCCTAATCCTGGCTTCCCAGCGGGTCAAAGCCCTGGGATTGGGGCGCCCGCTCGCATCGGGCAGCTTTGAGAAGACTTGGGCTGGGGAAAGTGTGGGGCTCGCAGGGAGAGGCAGGGTCCCTGGACCTGTAGGGACCACAATTAGTCCTCAGTGCCCCCTCGGGATCCCTGGTTGTGTCTAGGGACCGTTTGTGTCCCCAGTGCTATCTGGGGGTCACCCTATAGTTCTCAGTTATCCCTCAGGGAAGCCCATGCAAGAATTGGGGCTGGGAGGAGGCAGGGGCTGAGCAGGACCCTCATGGCCCCAAGAGTTGCGGGATCCAGGTGGGATCAGGCCAGCGCAGCCCTGGAAATTCATAGGAGGAGTAGCCAAACCACCGTGGATCAGCCCAGTGCTTCCGGGGGCGATTTGAGGGGAGAAGCAGCGCAGGGAGGCTGGAATCCTGCCTGGATGGGCTGGGGGGTGGCAGAGCCCCTCACTCACCCAGCCCCTCTCGCCCCCAGTCGAGGCCTGAGCGCTGCCGCAGCCTGAGCCGACCCCACGCTGCCCACCATGGACACCGGAGTCATCGAAGGGGGTCTCAATGTCACACTCACCATCCGGCTACTCATGCACGGAAAGGTTCGTGTCCCCAGTCCTCTGTGCTGACCCCCGGCCTGGCACAGGGTGGGCTGGGTGCTTCCCTGGCTGTGGGATCCCCTGGCGCTGCTGTGGGGTCAGAAATGTGCTGCTGGCGCCCAGACAGATCCTGGGGTGCAGCTAGCGAAGAAAATGATTATGGGGTGGGGGGAAGGACCTGATAGGAGCTCAGGGGGGAGCAAGACCATCACAACTGGGGTAAACCCCAGTTATCTGAGGGGCAGATCTCAAGCACTCAAAAGCTTGTTTTGACTGTGAAAAGAGCCGAGTGTAGGCTTGGGGCTCCAGGAGTTTTTAAAACGCTGACTAATGGTGCTTTTGTTTCCATCCCAGGAGGTGGGAAGCATCATTGGGAAGGTAAGTGAGGAGCAAACTCCCCTACCCCTGCCTTCCCCTTCTCCCCTCATCCCCCTCCCTCCTGCAGCCGTGCTGATGCCTCTTTCCCTTCTCTCCTCCCTCACAGAAAGGGGAGTCCGTGAAGAAGATGCGTGAGGAGGTGAGTCCTGGGGGGCTGCAGGAGGAGGGGGAGGCTCCGCGGGGCCTTGCGAGGGCTCCGCAGGCAGCGCGGCGGCGGCGGCCGGAGCGGCGGCGCGGGGAATGCCGGGAGGTGTGGGCAGGCGCGGCAGGAAGCCGAGGAGGAGAAGATGGCTGCCCGAGCCGAGGGAGGGGAGGAGGAGGAGGAGGAGGGAGGGCTCTGTCCCCGGCGGCGGCAGCGGGGGATCCGGAGAAATCCCGAGGAACTCCGGGCAGCCAGAGCACTGAGGTGGCGTTTGCCTCCCTGCAGAGCGGAGCTCGCATCAACATCTCGGAAGGGAACTGCCCCGAGCGGATCATCACCCTCGCGGGACCCACCAACGCCATCTTCAAAGCCTTTGCGATGATCATTGACAAACTGGAAGAGGTGTGTCCGCGGCCCCCTGCAGTCACTGCCTCTGTTTATCCCTTCTCTCTGGATGAGCTGACCCTGGGATGAGCCCCGGGGGGCCCAGGGCTGTCGTTCCGCACGGGCAGCCAGCATTTCCCTGCCTGGCCCCCGATCTTTGCCCGGCACCTGCGCTGGGGCAAGGTCCAGGCAGCTCTGGAGCCAGAACCCCGCAGGGACCTCCCGCCCACAGCGTGGGACAGAACAGGGCTTGGAATCCCCCTGGCTCTGCTCGTGCTGGTGCCACTTCCCACAGCACAGCCCAGGGCTCAGCTCTGTCCCAGCCCTGCCAAGGAGGAGCTGGGGGTGCAGCCGTGTGGGGATGGAGGGGCTGCATCGTGTCCCTGGCCCTGTTAAATCGGGGACTTCCAGGGGGGATTTTGCTGCTGGATAACGTGTATCCTGCAGGTGTTAGAGCCTCCTCAGGGCTGTGATGTCGATGGTTCCATCCTGCTCCACTTTAGAGAGAGCAGGAATTGGGAGTGCTCCTCACCTGGTGTGGGACAGAGCTCTGTGGCCCCCACCTCACCTGTGGGGGTACAAATCCTGTTGCCCTTTGGATTTGGGACACTACCATGGGAGAAATAATCCTGTGCTGGCAGCTCTGTCCCCAAACCCCCCTGCTCTCACCACAGCCTTAAAGGCTGGAGAGCTTGGAGCTGTTAGTGCCATGTGCTGGGAGCCAGAGTCCTCCAAGGGCTGCATGGCTCTGCAGCACTCTGGGCACCGGCCTTGGAGCTGAAGCTTTGCTTTTAGTAGGTCAGTTGAGCCCTGGCCTTGTGCCTCCCCTCCCCCTGCCAGCACATGACCGCTGTAATCGGCGCCGGGATTGTTTTTCCCAGAGCTGCTGCCTTGATCCCTGGTGCAGTGGGAGGCTCCGTGCTGACCCTGGAGTTGCGGAGTCCCCAGGCCCCCCCAGTCCCTTGTCCCCCTCCAGCACTGGTTCCTGCTTGGCTGAGGTGGGACCCAGCCTGGGGCAGTGCTTACACCCATTTCCAGTGGGGCAGAGAGTTTGGCTGCTGCTTCCCCAAAATACGGCTCTTGTTTTTTCTGGGCTGCTGAGGAAGTCCTGGGAAACGGGACTGGGAAAGCCCCGAGGTCACCTTGGCCTGGGCCACTGGTGCCAGCGTCACCTCCCTGTCCCTGTGCCGGGCACGTCCCCAGCGTGTGCCGTCCCAGCAGGGCCAAGCCCTCAACACCTCCTCTTCCTCGCAGGACATCAGCAGCTCCATGACCAACAGCACAGCTGCCAGCCGGCCTCCGGTCACCCTCCGGCTTGTGGTCCCCGCCAGCCAGTGCGGGTCCCTCATTGGCAAAGGAGGCTGCAAGATCAAGGAGATCCGAGAGGTGCGTGGTGCCCAGCCTGGGGGGGCCCACGGTGGGGTTCAAGTGTCCCCAAGGGCAAATCCCTGCGCTGTCCCTGCCCCAGGGATGTGACATCACTGGGATTTTTTTGGAGCTCCCTGTATTTTTAGTGCTTGGCAGGCTGAGACTCAGGGCAGACCCTTCTCTGCCTGGTGCTGTCCCTCACAGCTGGATGCCTGGGTTCTTGCTCCCCCCTTCCCATGGCTCCTGACTGCCTCCTCACCGGCCTTTTCCAAGATTTTGGAGAGGGAGATGCGCTGGCAGCGCTGCCCTTGGCCGTGTCATTTAGCACTGGGTGCTGTTGGATTAACTCTGCCCGGCTCTGGTGGCATGGGGACTGGCTTGGCTTGGGTTACAGGAACAGGCTAAGTCCAGGTCCCCCTCTGCTGCCTCAGGCTCCTGGTGACCGAATTGTATCCAGCTGGGATTAAAGGACTTTATTTTGGGGGAAAGGAGGAGTGGGGGGGGGGGGGGGGGGGGGGCGCAGTTTTGGCTATGTATAACCATGTGCAACGTTCGTCGCTGAGGTCTCAGCCCTGCCCGGGGTCTGATGGGCTATTTTTAACCCTCGGCTTGGCAGAGCACGGGGGCACAGGTCCAGGTGGCAGGGGACATGCTGCCCAACTCGACTGAGCGAGCCATCACCATCGCTGGGATCCCACAGTCCATCATCGAGTGCGTCAAACAGATCTGCGTCGTCATGCTTGAGGTAGGGCCCCTCCTCGGGCCCGTGCCCTGGGGAGGCTGGTGCTGCAGGGGATCCCGCTGCCCTTGGAGGGGTGGAAATGCTGAGGGGGGAGAAAAAACCACAGCTGCTGGTGGACAAAGGGATAGCTGGGGATTACAGCCTCATCCAGGTGAGGCTTGGAGCTGCTTAAAACCAGGGTCGAGCGGGGCCTTGAGAGCTGCTCACGGTGTCACCCATGGCCCTGCTGTGCTCCTGGGTGTCCTCCCTCGGCCCTGTGCCTGAGATGGGGAAGAAATAGCACTGCCCTGGGTCCCCCAAAGGGCTAGCTGGACATGCAGAGCAGAGCCCTGGGGGTGTGGGGTGCAGGGAGGGGGCCTGGTGCTAGCGGCGCTCAGTGTCTGACCTGCTCTCTCTGCCTATCACCCAGTCTCCCCCGAAGGGTGTCACCATCCCGTACCGACCCAAGCCATCCAGCTCTCCCGTCATCTTTGCAGGCGGCCAGGTAAGGCCTCTCCTCTGCTCCTGGGGTGCGGGGTGGGGATGGGTGGGGGGTGTCGTACCAAGCTGCCAGTGCGCCCCGGCCGCTCCACGTGCCCGTCACCCATGCTGGGCCCTCGGCCCCGAGCAGCTCTGCTGGGCCTTGCCCTCCCTGAGCTAGCTCCAGCCATCCCTGCTGAGGGACGGCAGCAGGGGAAAGGGCCAATTTGGGAGGAGAGGGTACTGGAAAACACTTCTGGAATTAACCAGCCAAAAAACGTTTGCCAGCGTGGTGGCGGCAGTAGGGCTTTGAATCGGGCTGAGCTGCCAAACCCGGGCTCTGCCCCTCTGCCTCAGGCTGGCTCCAAGGACTCGCTGTGACCTCCTGTGGGTGACTGGCCCGGAGGCTGGGGGTTCTCTGTTCTCTGCCACTGGTTCTCGGGGTGCAAAGGCTCAGCCTGTGCCGTGGGTAGGGTTGGGGTGCGCAAAGGCTTCGTCTCGCACGAGGGGAGGGTGTCAGATAGGAGTAGTGTCAGGTGACCAGGCATTACTCCCTCTTGCGCTGAGCTGGGGAGTGGCCCGAGCCCTGGCCTGAGCCCCCTTACAGGGGACAGGTCTCCCTTGGGACTGTGTCCGCTGTAACGCCCAGAGCCCCCGGGCTGGCGGGGCCCAGGTGCGGGTCAGCTGCTCCCACCCTGTGGCCCCCGGGGCTGCCCCAACGCTCGGAGAAACCACGGCGACAACGCATCCGCTGCCTTCCTGCTGCCAGGGAGCCCCTCGGGGTGGGCAGGGCCTGGCTTTGTCAGTGGGGGCCTCGGTAGGCAGGGAAAGGGGGTCAGGGAAGGGGTGTAGCTGCCACCGGCCTCCCCGAGAGCCAGGTCTGACTCTGCTCTCCCCCCCTCCCAACCCTGCCACGCTTGTTTTGGGGACGGACCTGCCGCCATCCCCTTCCTCCCCACCCCTGCCCCTCTCCTTGCCTCTTCCTCCCCACCTGAACCCGGTCAGCCCCCCCTCCTGCCTCTCCGACAGCTTCTCCCGCCGCTCTGCACCCCGGGGGAAGCGCCCGGCCTGGCCGGCGTGGAGCCCCCGCGCCCCTGGCCAGCAGTGGGGCCGCAGTGTGCGGACCCCCGAGGCGGGAGCCGGCCGCCTTCCCCGTTAGAGCAGTGAGGAGCAGGCTGCCCACAGCCACGCATCTCTTCCCTCCCCTTGCCCTTCTTCTCCCCCTTCCTTCTTTCCGCCCCTCTCCCTGGCCCAGGCCCGCAGCAGCCGCCCGGGCCCCGCTCCCGGTGGGCCTTGCGCTCTCTGTCTTCGCAGCTCAGAGTCGTGCGTAGAGCAGGGCGAGCCCTCGATCAGCACTGAGCTAATGTGGATGTTGAGTTTGGTGTTAGCGAAAGGTTTCGGATTGACAGCCCTGGAGACTGAAGTCCTCTAATTTATCCACAGGACAGGTACAGCAGCGGCAGTGCGAGCTACCCCCACACCGCCCCATCCATGTGCCTCAACTCTGACTTGGAGGGACCACCTCAGGAGGTGAGAGGGGAGTTCAGTCTCCACGGCCCGTTCAATCCTTGGCCTCTCTGAGACTGCCAACAAGGGTGGCATCCCCGTCCCCGTCCCCCAAAACCGACAACGGTGGCTTTTTGTGCTGTGGACTCCTGTCCACTGGGAACTGGACTCTGAGCCCACCAACCTCTCCTCACGCAGGCCACCCGGCAGCCACTGCATGGCAACGAACTTGGGCCAATTCCAGCCTGGGCTGCAGTTCTTCCGGTGACCTGGAAGTGAGGCTGTGTACCCCCCTCTCCCCTTCCTCTCCCACCCACCCCACCTGCCCGGCCCCCCCAGACCTCCCCAAACCTTAGCCAGCCAGGCCCCAGCCAGTGCCTCGCCCTTTCTGGGTAGCTTCAGGAGGAATCTGAAGTCTGTGGCTGTCCCTTGTAACCTCGGGGACACGGAGTTGTGGCAGGTCAGGCCCTTGCCTCGTTCCCCTCCGAGCACTGGGCCGTGTCGAGCAGTGGTAGCCAGCGCCAGCACTGACCTGTAGCTTGCCCGGCGACGTTGTCCTAGGCGTGCGGAGTGACGAGAGGACTTGGAACGGGGCAAACTTTTTTTTTGGGGGTGGGAGGGGAGGCGGGGGAGCTGCCGGGCCGGGGCAGAGAGGGGCCAGGAGCAGCAGCAGGGCCGGCGGGGGCATTGGATCCTCCCTGCCTGCGCGGGGGCGCAGGGATAGCAGCATTGTCGGACTCACCACACCATAACATCTTCATCAAGATCCCAGCCGTTCTCTTGTTGGTTTTTTTTTTGTTGTTTTTTACTTTTTTTTTCTTTTCTTTTTTTTTTTTTTTTTTGTCTGCCACCTTTTTTTTGGGGGGGGGACGGCACCGATTCTGCCCACCCCCTCCCCGTACCCGCCACGTCAGGCCAATTCGAGTAACCGCCAGCCTAGAAACTGCTTGTGACAGCATTTATCCGTCCCCGCCTCTCCTGCCCCACTTCCCTCGCCCCGGAGAACTCTCCACCTTGGCTCTCTGACTTCCTGGCTAGTTGAAATCTGTCTGTCCCTGGGTGGCTGTCCGATGGTTGTTAATAGGACTGTTTTCCTCCTTTTGTAGGCCTATACCATTCAAGGACAGTATGCCATTCCACAGCCAGATGTAAGTTTTTATTTACAACTTCTTGTCTTGAAATCCACCCTTTTCCTCCCCCACCTTCCAAAATTTTCTCCGTGCTTTCTCCACTCAAGCTGGCTCAGCTTGGGGCTGAATACTCGATCTGATCTGAGCTCCCCAGCACCTCCCCCCCAAAAAAACTCGCCCCCCCTCAGTTGGCCCTCCTGCAGCCAGCTTCAGCCGGCCTCAAATCTCTCCTTGGATCCTCCCCCACCTCCTCTCTGACACTTCCCTCCTCCTTATTATATTTTTTTTCCAAACCCACCTCTCCCTGGCTTGGCATTTCACACCAGCTCTGGCTTTTCCTTTGCCCCCTCCCTCCTCCTCCTCCCTCAATTCGGCACGAGAACCCCCCCCCCCCCAGCCAGCACACGGTGGCTCTGTCACGGTGGCTCTCCCGGGGCAGGGGACAGCTGGCCCAGCGAGCAGGCGCAGGTGGCAGTCGGGGCGGGGGGTTGGACCCGGCCCAGCCCGGCGGGGCCGGTCGGGAGCGGAGGGACCATCCCGGCAGCGGCCGGCGCTGTCGGACACCTCCATCCTCTGGCACCCATCCTCATCCCGTAGGGGCTGATCTCTGCTCCTGGCACCTGTAGGGCAGCGAGGGGAGTCTGACGCACCAGGCTGGGGGGACGGGGGCTCCGAGGAAGCCGGGCTGGCACAGCAGAGCCGAGCCAAGCGCTCCGTGCCCGTTCCCTGCGCTCCCCACGGTGCCACCGGCACCTGCTCCTTCCTCCCGCTCCTCTCTGCTTCTGTTCCTGCGCTCCTCCAGCCCCTGCTGCACCGAGGGGGGTGGGCACAGCCCCCAGCCCAGCGTAGCCGGGCCGGGGCAGCACGGAGGGGCCGGGGCGGGCGGCGGGGCCGTGTCCGTGTGGGCGCGCGCGGCGAGTTCTGGGCCCTGGCCTTGGGAAATGGCTAACGCCAGCCTCTCTCTTTCTCTCTCCCTCTCTCTCCCTTCTCCCTCCTTTAGCTGACCAAGCTGCACCAGTTGGCAATGCAACAGTCACACTTTCCAATGTCTCATGGCAACACTGGATTCAGTGGTATGGAAACTCCTTCTCTCTGTGTGCATTCGCGTGGGGCCGGAGCCCAGCCCGGGCCGCTCCCGGCTCCTGTGTGGGGCTGTGCTCACAAAAACCTAAACCCAAACGCTGTCCCGGGCCCGGCCAGGTAACCACTGCTGTTGTGATGTGTCTGGGGGCCGCAGGGGTAGGGCCTCCATCCATCCACGCTGCTTCCCTCCCTCCCTCATGCCCCCCGTCCTCCGCAGCTCTGCCAGCGCACTGGGAGACCCCCGGCCCGCAGCACCCGCTCTCTCCCCTCTGGCTACTCCAGGCCTAAAGTAGGCAACTGCTGAGTTGTACCAAATTCGCTGTAGATTTGCTAAGATGGCTAAAAAACACAAAGCCACCTAAAAAAAGAAAAAAAAAAAAAAGTTACCCATTTGGGGCTCTAAACTTAAGACAGCCAAACTCATTGTGACTTGTATCTTAACAGGCATTGACTCCAGCTCTCCAGAGGTGAAAGGCTATTGGGGTAATGATCCAAACACACGATCTGTAGTTACTCTGTTGTGTATTGATGCTGCCCGGGGTCTCATTCTCCCTGATAGATGCTGCCTGGATCGGGGGGGGAGAGGGGGTCGAGGGGAGCCCCAGAAGGGCTGGAGGTGCAGCCTGGCTCAGCTGGCCGGGCCCTGGAGCACAGCTGGATAGTGGAGAGCAGCAGGGCTGGGTGGAGGCTCGGCTGTCCCAGCGAGCTGTGGGCCCTGAGCTTTAACCCCCACCCCAAAAAACACACAGAGGGGAGCAACCCCCGGCTGAGGAGGTGCTGGAGCTGTCAGGAGCCGGTGCTGCCCCGGGAGTGGGGGGACAGCACCGGGTGTCACCTGCTGTGTCCCCCTGCACAGCCCTGGCGCAAGGCCTCGAGGCTGCCACCGCTCCCTCTCACAGGGAGTGAGCTGGGAAGGGGGGGGAAAAGTGGAAAAATGTGTTCAAAACGCCCCTGGCACACGAGCTCAGCCCTGTGCGGGGTGTGAGCAGCCTCCCAGCGCCCGCTGGCGTAGCACAGCCCTGCCGGGCTGCAGGGAGGAGGAGGAAGCGGGGTAATGTAGCCTTTGGAAGCCGGAGCGGGAGTGGAGCCGAGTGCCCGGCTGGAGCCCCCCAGTGCAGCCCCCTGCTCCGGGATTGTCCCACCTTGATGGAGAATCCACGAGGGGAGGGGACAAAGAGAGGAGAACTCCTGGGTGAGCAAGGATAGAGGGAAGCTGGGGTGGGGAGCAGCGGGATTCAGAGTAACCTCCCAGCCTGCTGTGCCCTCCCCGCCTGCTCGGAGCCCTCCCAGGCAGCGTGAACCTGGCAGCACTTGGGGTGCTGCACCCCCCGGCTGCCGCTGCCCTCACCTGGGCCCCCTCTCTGTCTCCGAGCAGGTTTGGATGCCTCTGCCCAAACCACCTCCCATGAACTCACCATTCCAAATGATGTGAGTATCCTGTGGGGTTTGGGGGTGGGGGGCGGCTGCTCCTCGGCTCTGAGGGTCCCTGGGGTCTGACCCTCTCACAGGGGCTGTGGGGTGCCTGTCCTTGGCTTTAAGGCTGTGCTGGGCTCGTGGCTGCATCCCAAACCACCTCCTGGGGCCGCTCTGGCTGCCGCCACATCCTTGGTCCCTGTTCCAGTGATCTTGAGGGCAAAAAAAGCCCTTTTTCAGTCCCTTAAACTCCCCTTTTCCAGCTCCTTAATGCCACAGCCCCAGGAGTCCCACAATCATGGAACTATTGAGGCTGGAAAAGGCCTTTAAGGCCACCGAGTCCAACTGTCCCCCTCCCACTGAACTGTCCCCAAGGGCCACATCCACACACCATTTTGGACACCTCCAAGAAGGTGCCTTCCCTCCCCTCCTGCCCTGGGCAGCCTGTGGGGCTGGCACAGCCCTTTCCCCCCCCATATCCCACCCTGAGGGAGGTGCCAGGGCAGGGATGAGGCCGAGTTAACCCCTTTGTGTCTCTTCCCAGCTGATTGGCTGCATCATCGGACGTCAGGGTGCCAAGATCAACGAGATCCGCCAGATGTCCGGGGCTCAGATCAAGATTGCCAACCCCGTGGAAGGCTCTACTGACAGGCAGGTGACCATAACTGGATCTGCAGCGAGCATCAGCCTGGCCCAGTATCTAATTAATGTCAGGTGAGTCCCCGCTGACGACCTCCCAGGGTCCCCTCCCTCCCTGTGCCCTGCATGAGGGGAAGGGGTTTCCTCTCCCTCGTGTGTCCCCCGTCCCCTGTCCCCTCCCCGTGCCTGCTGTCCCAGTGTCCCCGCTGCCATCGCCTCCAGGAACGCTGCAGGGGGACGGATGGGGCTGGAGGGAGCCCAGCCCTGCAGAACCTCCTGAGGGGTGGCAGGAGGAGCTGCCCAGCCCTGTCCCAGTGGGATGCTGCCATCCCAGAGAGCTGCCGGTGCTGCTGGCAGCACCTGACTCTGCCCTGGGGCCGTGGGGGGCCTGGCATGGCTCGGGCTGCCCCGTTGGTATCCCTGTGTCCCCTGTTCCCTGCCTGGAGCGGGGAGTGCATCCCCTGGCTGAGAGGGGCTGTGTCCCTGCTCTGCAGAGCAGCAGCTGCCCATGGTTTTCTCTGGATTTTGGCTCCTTCTGGCACAGGGGGGGACCTTGGGGCCAAGCCGGGCTCCTCCCGGGGGGTGTGGGGGTCCCGTGTGTGGCTGGGCCAGGCCTGGCAGCACCATCCCTTCCCTCCCTCCCTCCCTGCTCCTTCCCTCCCTCCCTCCCTCCTCCTTCTCCCCCAGCTCGGCTCCTGCGCCGTTTTTCGCTGTTTGTCCTGTGCTTTTTTTTCGCATTTTGTGCTGTTCCTTCCCTCCCACCCACACCCGTGTTTTTTTTTTTCCCTTTTTTTCTTTTTTTTTTTTTTTTTTTTGTTGTTGTTTTCCTTTTCTCCTCTGTTACAGTTTAGAAAGCGCTAAACCCTCCTCCCAGGCAGCCTCCGTCACGATCCCTGACCACCTCAGCATCAACCTCTCTCAACCCTCCACCCCTTCTTCTTCTTCCTCCTCCACCACCACCCCCTCGCTCGCCACCGCGGGGGCCTCCGACGCACCCTCCAGCCTCCCCAACCCTCTTCCGACCGCCCCTTGTGTCTCCAGTCTGCTTGGCATGAAACCTGTCCCTCTCCTGGCGCTAAATGTCGTGTCTGCGGCCAAAGGCGCCGCGGCGCCCGCCGTGCCCTGTGTCACTAACAAACTCAAAGCGGAGAAGCAAAGGTTTTCCCCGTACTGAGGCTGCTCCAGGGGGTGGCAGCACCGGGACCCCGTAGAGGAGACTTGGAACAGCAATTTTTTTTCTCTATTTTTTTCCTTTTTTTCTTTATTATTTTTTTGGGTTTTTTTTAAGTTTTCCTTTTTACTCAGCTCATGCTGCCCTGGCAGCAGCAGAGCTTTTCTTGCCGGCCGAGAGACTGTGTCCCTTTGTCCTGTGATGGTCACAACTCCTTCTCTGCCTGCCTGTAGTTGTTGCTTGTTACCTTTTTTTTTTTTTTTTTTTTTTTTTTTTTCCATTTCTCCTCCTTTTCCCATTTTTTTTTTTTGAGTAGTTGGGGCGCAGTTGTGGGGCGGGGTGGGGGGGTGGAGGGAGGGAAGGGACTCTGATTTTTTGGGGGGAGGGGGAACTGCATCCCCGGTGCCCTGGGGGCCTCACCTGTCCTCTCTTAACTGTCTGTACCTGTAATAAAGTTGCCACGGTGAGAATCTGATCTGGTAGATCTGTGCCGCAGCGGGGGCCCGGCCCGGGGGTCCCCCTGCCTGAGGGGGGTCTCTCCCGCCACCCACAGCCCCCAAACCCGCAGTGAGGGACGAGCCCGGAGCCGCCACGGGCATGGCCGGCGGGTCTGGAGGGTGGGCTGCCCTTGGGGGGGTCCCTGCTGGCTCAGGGCCCCTGTGCAGTGTCTGTGTGTCCCCTGCACCCCCTGCCACCCTGGGGGGCCCTGCTGAGGTCCCCCCTTCCCCCGCGCTCCCCTTCCTCTGCTGCCTCCTCCCCGCCCCACCTGGGGGGGTCCCTGGGGTCTCCCCCTCCCCAAACCCTGGGAGCAGAGTCCGCCACGCTCAGCCCAGACCCCCCTGGACCCTTCCAGCGCCGTTTTGGGGCGGGAGGGCACCTCCCTTTCCTGGCTGCTTGTGCAAACCCCCACCCAAACCCCTCCTGAGGGGGGTCCCCTGGGGGGCCGCCCCCCTGCCCGCTCCCCCAGGGGCTGTCGCCTCTCCGAGGCCGTGCCCCCTCCCCGTTGCGGTGCTGGGGTCCCTGTGCCGCCCTTCCCGCCGTGGGGGTCCCTCTGACGCCCTTTTCTCGTTGCAGGCTCTCCTCGGAGACCGGGGGCATGGGCAGCAGTTAGGGGGGCCCCGGACCCCCCCGCCTCGCCATCCATCTGCGGCCCCTTAGCACCGACCCAGGTTTTAAACTAGTTTGTACATTTTCGGTTCCTCCAGCCTCGCGCCACTCACCAGGTTCAGTTTGTTTCAGAAAAAAATTTTTTTTTTTTTGTTTTTTGTTTTTGTTCTGTTTTTCGGGGTTATATTTTTTTTTTTCTCCTCTCGAATTAAAAGCATTTTAATTCCTTCGTTCAGCTCTTAAAACTGCTGAACCCCAAATCTTAGTTTTATAAAGCTTCTCTCTCCTCTCCCCACCCTCCCCAGCACCTTCTCCCCTCCTCTCCCCGTTTTTTCGGCTCATGAAGTTTCTGTTTTTGTCATTAAATGTAAGAGTGGAAGAAAAACGAAAAAAAAGCAAAAAAAAACAACAAAAAAAAAATTTCAGTTTAGTTCTGTAACGTCAGGAAATTTTTCAAAAAAAAACTGAATAAAAAGATGGACTGGAGCTTTTCCTTGTGAATAGAACCTGCAGGATATTTTGGTTAATGGATCTGCCTGTCTCAGTCTTTATTTGAACCCCCCCTGGCTCTTCCTAGTGCTCCCAGTATGACCCAGTTCGGTTCTGGAGAGGGATTAACCCCCTCAGCTGGCGTTTGGGATCCTTCCAGAGGGTGGAGAACCAACCCAGTGCTCCCAGTATGGCCAGTTGGGTCTTGGGGTCCCACTGGAATGGGATAAGCCAGTCCTGGGGAGGGAACTTGGACCCTCCAGATGAATTTTCAGAGGGTCTTTCCCATTTGCCTCCAAACTGGTCTTTAATGGAACCACTGTTGGTTCTGTTCCCTCTCTGCTTTCCCCCCTTTTCCCCCCACAATCCCCCTGGGACATCCGGGGGTGACAGAAGTCCCCCTCCCTGTCCCCTGAGTGATGCACCCCCCTCCCAGTGCCACCAGTAAAGGGGGGGCTCGGCCCCTCAACCCCCCATTATCCCCTGGTCGGAATTAGGGGGTGAGGTCCCTCCTGCCCGCTGGGGTGGTTTCAGTAGGACCTACATAAACCACGAAGGGCGATGCTCCCCTCCCCTTTCCCCCCTTGCCCCGAGCCAGCAGCAGCAGTAGAGAGCGATAGATATTTATATAAATATTTGGGGCTGTACAAGTGAGGGGGTGCAGGGGGGGTGTGGGGGGCACACAGGTCACAGGCCCGGGGGGGCTGTGGGCCGGGGGGGCCCCTCGCCGCTGCCTGAGTGGTCGAGCTCTGCACTGTCACAGTCCGAGTCCTCGGAGACCTGGGGGGACACAAACGGGGGTGAAACATCCCCTGCCACCCTTAGTCTGGGGGGGACCTGGGGACCCCCTTCCCTTGGCCAACCCCATCAGAGACCCCCACCCCACCGCGACCATCCCTGGGATATCCTTGGGGGCCCCCTTTCCTTTGCCAACCCGATCTGGGGGGACTTGGGGACCCCCACCCTGCAGTGACTGCCCCTGGGCGGGGGCATCACCTTGGTGGGGCTGAGTCCCCCGTGCCGGCGGCCGGGCCCCTCGGGCGGGGCTGCGTCCAGCGGGATCTCAGAGCCCTGGGACAGCAGATCCTCGGAGCGGTCATCGGGACGCTCGTCCGTGTTGGTGCTGCCCACGTCGGGGGTGGCACTGTGCGACGGCTCGCTCGTGTGGCCCTCGTCGCCGTCGCCGTCCGAGAAGTTCTCTGAGCTGAAGGTCGACAGCGACTGGCGCTTGCTCATCCCCGGGGGCCACCTGGGCAGGGGGTGAGGGGGGCAGGGGGTGAGGACGCGGGGGTCCAAGCACACCTGGACCCCTCCCAGGTGCCCCCAGGCACCCATGGGGGGGTCAGCACCCACCTCTGCCGCAGCGGCAGCTCCACCTCGCTGTCCACTTCGCCCTCCTCCTCCTCCGACGAGACCCCCCGTTTCTGGGGGTAGAGGGCGGGGGGTGTTGGGGTCCTCCTGATGCCCCTCGGGAGGGACCCTCGGTCCTGACCTGCCCCCCCCACCCCGCGAGGGACCCAGGAGTCCTGAGACCCCTCCCCGGAAGGAATCCATCCCCCCTCCCACTTCTGGGGTGGCCCCGGGGTCTCCCCCTGTGTCCTCGCCCCCCCCCCCAAAAGGCGCCGGGGGTCTGGGGGTCTCACCTGCCCGCGGGTGACGGCCGCCCGGTACAGCAGAGCCGCGGGGGTGAGGTGCTGCCCGGCCCCCCCTTTCCCCCCCCGGCCGGCCCCGCTCTCCCGTTCAGGCTCCCCGGGAGTGGGGGGCTGCGGCGGGGGGGACCCTTGGGTGCCCGTCGCCCCCTCGGGTCCCACATCAGGTACCGTGGCCGGGGGGGCACCCGCGGCCTCCAGGGTGCCCCCGAGGATGTCGGGGCTGGCGGCGGTGGCAGGGGGACCCCGGGGGGTTCCGGCCTCGGGTCCCGGCTCCCCGCAGCCCCCCCGGGGCCCCGCTTTGCGGTGGCGGCCCTTGGCCCGGCGGCTGCGCCCGGGGGACGGGGGGCCCTTGGGACACCCCGGCAGGGCCACCTGCGCCATGGCCGCGTCCAGCTTGGGCAGCAGCACCTCCGGCTTCAGGATGTCGGGGCTGGACACGGAGGGACACGGGGAAGGGCTGTGGGTGGGGATCCAGGCACCGGAACCCCTGGAATATCCACGGCCCCAAAGAACCACCCCCCTCCAAGGGACACTGGCGTCTGCAGCCCCAAAACTCCCCCAAAGGACCCCGGACTCCCACCCCGAGGTCCCCAAACATCTGCACACCCAGATTATTTTCTCCCCGCCCCCAGGAACCCAGATGCCCCCAGGGCTCTAAAGGACTCCAAATCCAGGTCCCCAGACCGCCCTACCCTGCTGAACCCACACATCCGTGCCCCCCCCGCAACCCAAATCACCAGCACCCCCGTTTTCCCCCCATGTGCCCCACCCCAAACGCCCCAAGGTGACCCCCCGAGGGACCCCAGCCCCCGCTCACCGCTTGCCGTGGGGCGAGAGCTTCTGGGGGACGTTGCGTTTCTTGATGAGGGTCTCGACAGCGTTGCCGTGCAGGAGCCCCCGCGGCACCCGCGGCTTGAAGAGCCCGGGGTAGCGCTTCTCCAGCGCCTGCTCCCGCCTGCCACGGGCCACGCGTGGGCACCCGCACCCTGCCCGTGCCAAGCGGGTGCCCATGGCCAGGGGCAAGCGGCCGTGGCCGGGGGGGGAGTGGCCACGGCGTAAGGGATGACCGTGGGGTGGACAAAGGGCTGGCCGTGGCCAGGGGTGGCCATGGGATGGGCACACAGGGTGCTGGGGGTGCCGTTTGGGTGCTTTTGGGGGTGTTATTTGGGGGTGCCGCCCACCCACCTGAGCAGCTCCTTCTCCTTGAGCTCCAGCTGCAGCATGAGCGCGCTGAGCTCCATGTAGAGGTTGTTGGCTCGCTCCAGCTTCCGCTCGTAGTGCTCCCGGATGTCCAGCGCGTGCCTGGCACCGGGGACACACGAGGCATCGAACACCGAGCCCGGGGACACCCGCGGCACCCGCCAGGAACAGGGACAGGCACCCGTGGCCCCGCACCAAGGACAGAGACCCTCCCTGTGCCCCACCACCCCCTGGTGCCCTCTCCCCTGGTTCCCGCGTCCCTTCCCAGTGCTCCCAGTGCCCCCCAGCAGGGCCCCACCGCAGCTCCTCGCGCCGGCGGTTGATCAGCTCCTCCTCCAGCCGGTGCAGACACGTCCCCTCCGACTTGATCTTCTCGAAGTGCAGCTTCACCTCCTCCCGCCACTCGGCCTGCGGCAAAGGGACAGCGCTGTCACTGCCACCGGGCTCCGGCCAGCCCGGGCATCCAGGGCACCAGCGCTACTGGGCACTGGGGCTACTGCCCACTGCAGGCACTGGGTGCTGGGGCCCTGTGGTGCTGGAAAAATGGGATCCTGGGGTGCTGGGATCTGGGTACCTGGGATTTGAAGTAGGTCTCCTGGGGGGTGGAGAGTACATCGGCCGAGGCGATGTCGAGGTGCAACAGGATCTGGCGGAAGGACGGCCGGTTCCGGGGTTTGCTGTTCCTGGGGGAAGGACACAGCACTGAGGGCAGGCTGGGGGGAACTGGGAGGGGTTGGGGGAGTCCTGGGGGTGCTGGGGGGGTCTGGGAGTGCTGGGGGATCCTGAGGGTTTTGGGGACCGGGCCAGAGAAGGGTGCACAGGACACACGGGGGGCACCGCTACAACCAGGGGTCCCCCCTGCCCTGCCCACAGGGGGAGGTCCCTCGTGCTGGTCCCACAGCACCCTCCATGGTGGGGTCCCGCATGCCGCGGGTGCCCACAGTGTGTCCCCAGGGTGTCCCTTGGGGTGTCCCCGCAGGCACTCACCAGCACTGGCGCAGCAACACCTTGAAGCCATCGGGGCAGCTGGAGGGGACGGGCAGGTGGAGGCTGTTGCTGCCCACGCCCCAGATTATGGCCGACGAGTCCACGTCCTTGTAGGGGATCTCGCCCGTCAGCAGCTCCCACAGCACCACCCCGAAGGACCTACGGGCACCCGCAGCCCCCATCACCCACGGCGGGGCACCCCTGTGGCCTCCTGCTGTCCCCTCACCCTACCCGCTCTGGTGTCCCCAGTGTCCCCTGCTCCTGTGGCCCCTGATGTCCCCCAGTCCCAGTGTCACTCCCAGTATCCCTGGTGTCCCCACAATGTCTCCTGTCCCCATAGCCTGCTGTTGCCGTGTCTGCAGTGCCACCACAGCTGCCCAGTGTCCCCGATGTCCCCGATGTCCCTGTGGCCTCACCAGATGTCCACCTTCTCAGACACAGGCTCGTTGCGGATGACCTCGGGGGCCATCCAGGCCACAGTGCCGGCAAAGGACATCTTGGTGCTCTTGTCGATGAGTTCCTTGGAGGTGCCGAAGTCCGAGATCTTCACCACATCGTCGTAGGTGATGAGCATGCTGGGGACACGCGCTCAGCGCCACGCCAATGACACGCCACCGCCATGGGCACGGCACCGCCACGGGCATGCAACTGCTGCGAGCACCATCGGGTCACAGCACGGCACCGGCGGGGACAACATGGACAGGGCAGGGGACAACACTGACATGGACATGGCACCAGCGTGGGACACCAACATGGGCATGGCCCTGCCACGGACATGCAATTTCATGAGTGTGGTCCTGTTGAGGGGACCACGTGCACAGCTCGGCCACCACCATGAGCACGGCACTGCCACGGGCATGAAGCCACCAGGTTTGGCATTGCCACGGTCACACAACTCACGGACACACAGCACCACGGGCACAGCGCCGGGAGGGACACGGCACCACCAAGGACACGCCACCGTCCTGGCACAGCACCGCCGCGCTCAGGCACCCACCCCATGCGCATCCCCGCGCCCGGGGGCACCAAGGGGTGCTCCGAGCCCCGTCCCCGGCTCACTTGGGCGACTTGAGGTCCCGGTGGATGATCTTGTGCAGGTGCAGGTAGTTCATGCCGCCAGCGATGCCCATGGACCAGTCGACCAGCAGCGAGGGGGTGACCTTGCGGCCGGCGCGCAGCACCTCGTAGAGCTGCCCCTGGGCGCAGAACTCCATGATGATGCAGTAACAGGGGGCCTGGGTGCACACGCCCCTGCGGGCACAGCGGCACCTCAGCGCCCGCCGGGGCCATCGCTGCCTCCAGGACACCCCCAGGGTGCCACGAGCCCTCGGCGTGTCCATGCCCGGAGTCCTCACTGTGTCCTGCCCACCTTGGTCCGTGCCATGCTGGGGGTCGCCATGCCCATGGTGTGTCCATGTCCATGCTGTGTCCATGCCCATGCCAGGCCCATGGTGTGTCTGTGCCCATGCTGTGTCCATGCCCATGCCAGGCCCATGCTGTGTCCATGCCCATGCTGTGTCCATGCCCATGCTGTGTCCATGTTCCAGCATGCTCCGTGCCCCATGCCACATCCATGTTCTAGCATCGTCCATGCCCCCTGCCATGTCCAATGTTCTAGCATGTTCCGTGCCCCACACCGTGTCCATGCCCCATGCCCGCGGTGTCCCTGTGCCCCCGCCGGTGCCAGCAGCCCCCTGCTCACTTGAAGGTGATGATGTTGGGGTGCTTGAGCTTGCGCAGGTGTTTGATGTCGGTCTCCTTGAGGTCCCGCACCTTCTTCACGGCCACCTCCTCACCGTGGAAGCGGCCCAGGAACACGGCGCCCTGCGCCCCGCTGCCCACCCACTGCAGGTCCAGGATCTCCTCGAACGGCACCTCCCAGGGGTCTGCGGGCACCCATGGACATGGCACCGGCACCCCCCAGCACCCCCCAGCACCCCCAGAACACCCCCAGCATCCCCCTCCCCCTGCTGCACCCACAAACCCACAAGCATCTCCCTTTGCCCCCTTCACCCCCTTTTTCTCCCCTGCCCCCTCCTTCACTCTTCACCCCCTTCTTCACCCCCTCACCCCACTCTCTGCCCCCTTCAGCCCATTCTCTGCCCCACTCGCCCCCTGTTTCCCCCCCGTGCCCCCGCTCACCCTCGGGGGGGTGTTTGTGCTCGGCCGCGTAGGCTTTGCCGATCATGGTCCACACGGGCTTCAGGCACCCGAAGAGCCCCTCCAGGAAGCCCCCCCCGGCCTGGCAGCGCAGGTGGGCGGCATCGGCCGCCAGCGGCCCCGCGGCCTCGGGGCCGAGCTCTGGGGGCCGGGCCCCCCCCCGGCGGGGCCAGGCCTCGGGGGGGGCGCTGGGGGCGGGCAGGACATCGCGCAGGACGCACTGGGTGGGGGTCAGCTCCTGCTCGGGGGTCCCGTCCGACGGCAGCGCCAGCGAGGGGGACGGCGTGCGGGTCTCGTGCAGGCAGGCCATGGCCACAGCTCTGCGGGGCGAGTGGTCAGAGGGGCCCTCGGGCACCCCCGGACATGGGGGTGACCCCCAGCACCCTCGAGCACCCCGGACACGGGTGTGACCCCTTTGCACATGGGTGAGCCCCCCCCCCCGCACCCTCGCCCCCTCCCCCCGGGTGCCCCCAGTGTGCAAATCCCTCCTGCGCGTGTGCCAGGCCCCCCACGGCCACGAGCAAACGTGTCAGGGTAAACTGAGGCACGAGGGGTCCCCGGGGGGGGGGATAGTTACCATGGCAACAGCGCGCCCGGCGATGATGTCATCACTAAAATTGGGGGGGGTGAGTCACGGGGGGGGCGGGGGAGGGGCTTAACGTCACCCCGAGGGACCCGCGGGGGAGGGGGGCACGACCCGCCCCTCCAGGTGTCGCGTGTGTCCCCCCGTGGTGACATCACGTCACACGGTGACGTCATCCCGGTAAGGGATGGAGCCTCCCCCCCTCCCCTCCCCCAGGGAAACTGAGGCAGGAGCGGGGGAGCAGCGACCCGGGGGGGCTTGGGACAAAGGGGGGACGGAGGTGACATTTGCGACATGCGACAGCGCCGGCCCCATGTCGCGACAGCGCAGTGTTGGAGGAGGGGAGTGGGGGCGACACAGCGCCCCCGCCGGCGCGTCATGTCGGGACAAGGCGCCCTGTCGCGACATAGGGAGGGTGCGGGGGGCGTTGCGTGACGGGGGGAGGGAGGTGCAGAGGCGCGGGGGGGGGGGGCACACGCGCGTGCAAAGGGGGGGGTCCGCACCCACGGGAGGGGCGCGCGCGTGCAAGGGGGGGGGGGGTGTCGCACACGGGGGGGGACACAGGGACACACTGGGGGGGACACGCGGACACGCGCCCGGACGCGCCACACGCACCTGCCGCCGCTTGCACGCGCGTGTGCAAGAGGTCACGAGCGCGCGCCCGGGGCGCGGGCACGGCTGCGGGGGGCGGGGGGGGCGAGGGGGTCGCGGCCGTGCACGCGCGCGTTCAAGGGGCCGCTCGGGCCCCCTCCCCTCCCCCCTCGCCCCCCCCCGCGGGGACCCCGCGTCCGAGGGGGGGGAGGGGAGGGCGCGGCCCCCCGGGCCTCGGGGGGACCCGGCGATGGAGGGGGGGGGGGGCCGTGAGCCCCCCCAGCCCCCGCCGCAGCCCCGCGACCCCCTCCCCATCCCGGCGCATCCCCGGTCCTGCCCCCGCCCTCACCCCCATCCCGGTGCATCCCCCCCCCCCCAGCCCCCCCCGGCCTCCCCGCGCCGGTGCCGGTACCTGCGGGGGCTCCGGGCCCCTCGCCCGGGGATGCGGGTGATGCCGGGGGGTTCCGGGGGGGGTCCCGGTGCCGGGGGTCCCGGCGGTGCCGGTGCTGGTGGGGCTGGGCCCGGCGGGCGGGGCCGGTACCGGGGCCGGGGCCGCGGTCGGGGCGAGCGGCGAGAACGGCCCCGCCCGACGGGAACGGCCCCGCCCCGGCCCCGCCCCGCGCACCGGAGAGACCGGCACGGGCACCGGGAGCCCCCCCGGCAGCGCTCCGGGACCCCGATACTGCACCGGGACCCCCCCGATACCGCACCGGGACCCCGAAACTGCACAGAGAACCCCCGCACCGGAGAGACCGGGACCGGGACCCAGATACTGCATCGGAACCCCTCCCCCAGCACCGGGAGAGACCGGCACCGGGGACCCCCCCTTGCAGCGCACCGAGACCCCGAAAATGCGCCGGGACTCCCCCGGTACCGCAGCGGGACCCAGACACTGCACCGGGACCCCGGTACCGTGCGGGGACCCTCCCCGGCACCGGGAGCCCCCCTGAAATGGCACCGGGACCCCGAAACAGCACCGGGACCGAAATACTACATCGGGACCCTCCTCGGCACCGGGAGAGACCGGCACCGGCAGCCGGAAACCCCCGACAGTGCTCCCGGACCCCGAAACTGCACCGGGACCCCGATACTGCAGCAGGATCCCCCCCCCGCCCTCTCCACGGCACCGGCAGGGACCGGCACCGGCACCGGGACCCCGATACGGCACCGGGACCCCTCCGGCACCGGGAGACACCGGCACAGGCACCGGGACCCCCCCGGTTCCGTACCGGGATCCCGATCCTGCACTGGGACCACCCCCGGTACTGGAGAGACCGGCACAGGCACCGGGACCCCTCCGGCACCAGCACCGGGACCCCTTCCCGGATCGGCACCGGACCGGGACCCCCCGGCATCAGCACCGGCACCTCCAGGACCGGCCCTACCGGTGCCCCCCTGACCCCGCCGGCACCGGCACCGCCCGGCCGAGCAGCACACGGGGCACCGGTGCGATCCCAGTGCTCCCAGTATGGGTGTCCCGCTGTCTGCAGTGCTCCCAGTGCTCCCAGTGCAATCCCAGTGCAATCCCAGTGCGGATGTCCCGTAATCCCAGCGCTCCCAGTCTCATCCCAGCGCTCCCAGTACAGGCGTCCCTCTGTCCCCAGTGCTCCCGGTGTGATCCCAGCTCTCCCACTCTGACCAGTGCCACCTCTGCCCCGTCCCCATTGTCCCCATTGTCCCCTAACCCCCCATCGGGGGGAAACTGAGGCAGGACCCCCCTCGCCCCTCCAGCACCACGTGACCCCGCTTCCCGCCTCCTCCGCGCTCCCGCCCCCCTTCCCCCCCCCCCCCCCCTCCGCGCGGGGGTTTGTGGGAAGCGTAGTCCGCCGGGGCGCGTAACGGCGGCTGCGCGCGCAGCGGGCGGCGCTCGGCGGACTACACGTCCCGGAACCCCCCGCGCAGCGCGGCGCTCCCGTGATGCCGCGCGCCCCCTGGCGGCGCGGGCGGCGGCCGGAGCGGCGGGGATGAGCGAGGAGGGGGCGGGCGGGGCCCGGCGGAGCGGCGGCGCCTTCCCCAGGTACCGGGACCCCCCGGCGCCCCCCGGCAGCCCCCGGCACCGCCCGGGGCTCCCCGGGGCTCCCCTGGCACCGCCACAGCCCCCCCGCCCCGCGGCGGCGGCGGGCAGGGGGAGGGGGCGGCCTAGGCCGGGCCTCGGCGCGGGGGGCGGGGGAGGGGGCGGGGGGACGCGGGGTTGTCCCCGTGTGGCGGCGGGGGAGGGGGGACAGGGGTGTCCCTGTGGGGTGCGGCGGTGGCATCCCCGTGTCCGTATCCCCGGTGGTGCCACTCGTGTCCCCCAGTGGCACCGCCACCGTTGTCCCCGGGTCCCCACGCTGTGTGGCACCGCCACCGCTGTCCCCACGCCGTGCGGGGGCTCCATCCCTGTCCCCGTGTCACCACGTTACACACCAGTGCCACTCTATGTTCCCACACTCCGTGGCAGTGCCACCCCGTCCCCATGTCCCTGTGTCCCCAGTGGTGCCACCTCCATCCTCCTGTCCTGATGCCCTGTGGCACTGCCACCCGTGTCCCTGTGTCCCCTCTGAGCCCTGGTGACAGTCCTGTCCCCAGCCTGGAGCAGATGCCACCCCTGTCCCCATGTCCCTGCAGTACGTGGCAGTGCCACCCCTGTTGCCATGTCCTCTCTGAGCCGGGGCTGGTGACAGCCGTGTCCCCGTGTCCCCAGCCTGGAGCAGATGGTGGCCGCCAGCCCCGGGAAGACGCCCATCAGCCTCCTGCAGGAGTATGGGACACGCTTAGGACGGACCCCTGGCTACGACCTGCTCAAGGCCGAGGGCCAGGCCCACCAGCCCAACTTCACCTTCCGCGTCACCCTCGGGGACATCAGCTGCACCGGTGCGACCCCAGAGCCCCCGGGGACCCCCCGTCCCCTTGGGGAACCCCCACAACCAGCCTGGGCCACCCCTGTCCCCCGTGTCCCCTTCGGGACATCAGCTGCACCGGTGGGACCCCGAACCCCCTGTCCCCACGCTGGGAACCCCTTGTCACCCCCAAGTGTCCCCCCCGTGCTGCAGGAGGGGGACACAGAGGGGAGTCCCCAAAATCCTGGGTGCTGCTGGGGGTTCCTGGGGCCTGTGGGAGGTGGGTGGTGGGGAGGGGTCCCCAGGGTGTCCCCTGGGTGTCCCCTGACCCCCTGGTGTCCCCCAGGGCAGGGTCCCAGCAAGAAGGCGGCGAAGCACAAGGCGGCCGAGGTGGCCCTGAGGCTGCTCAGAGGGGGGGGGGCCATGCTGGAGCCCCTGGAGCACAGGTGGGGGGCCCGGGGGGGGCACTGGGAGCGTCTGGGGGGGTGCTGGGCAGGCTGGGGGTACCCAGGAGTGGGGGACACTCAGGTTTGGGGGGGGAGGGGGGCATTCAGAGGAGTTTGGGGATACCCAAAGGGGGCTTGGCGATCCTGTGGGATTTGGGGGGGGTCTGGTGAGCTCAGGTGGGTTTGGGGGTGCCTGGGGGGAGGCTGGGGATACCCAAGGGGTCTGGGGCTATCCAAGGGGGGTCTGTGGGTGCCCAGGGGGGTCTGGAGGTCCCCATAAGGCCTGAGGGGGTGCTCGGCTGTTGACGCCTCCCCCTCCCCCCAGCTCTCCTTTTCCCCCGGAGCCCCCGGCTGCGCCCGGTCCTGCTGCGCCCCCCCCAGCCCCTGCTGCACCCCCCCCCTCGCCCAGGTAAGGGGGGCACCGTGTCCCCACCCCAAATCCCCCTTGGCCCCTCTGTGCCCCCTAAGGGGGGCCGTGGAGTGTCCCCAACCCCTGTGTCCCCGCAGGGGCCCCCCTCTGGAGATGAAGACGCCGGTGTCCCCCCCCCAGTCCGAGTGTAACCCTGTGGGGGCTCTGCAGGTGGGTGACCCCAGGGAGGGGACACAAGGGGACACCAACCCCCCTCCCTCCCCTGGTTTGGGAGCCGTTCCCATTTTGGGGTGATGACCTGGCCAGGAGGGGACGTGGCCCTTGGGGAGGTGACCTCACCTATTTGGGGGGGGAGGAGACAATGGCCTTTGGGGTCTCTTCCTCCTTTTTGGGACAGTTGTTCTTGTTTTGGGGACAGTTGCCTCCTTTTGGGGTCAGTTACCTCCATTTTGAGGATAGTTATCCCCATTTCAGGCCCATTACCCGTCTTGGGGCTGAATATCCCCATTTAGGGACAGTTATTCCCCTTTTGGGGCCGGTTATCCCCATTTATGGGACAGTTATTCCTGCTTTGGGCTGGTTATCACTATTTTGGGGACAGTTATGGCCCTTTTGGGGCTGGTTATCCCCATCTTGGGCCAGTTATCCCCATTTTGGGCCGGTTATCTCCATTTTGCGGCCCGTTACCCCCCTTCTGGGGCCGCTGATGGCTGTTGTGGGGCTGTCCCTGCGCGGGGGTGGCCCTGTCCCCGTGCCCAGGAGCTGGTGGTGCAGAAGGGCTGGCGCCTGCCTGAGTACACGGTGACGCAGGAGTCGGGGCCGGCGCACCGCAAGGAGTTCACCATGACCTGCCGCGTGGAGAGATTCGTGGAGATCGGTGAGGGGGGGAGGGACCCCCGGGGGCTACTGGGGGGGTTTTGAGGGGTCCCGGCTCACCCCCAGCCCCCTCCGCAGGCAGCGGCACCTCCAAGAAGCTGGCGAAGCGCAACGCGGCCGCCAAGATGCTCGTGCGGATCCACAACGTCCCCATGGAGCCGCGGGACGGCAGCGAGGCCGAGGGCGAGGAGGACCAGTTCAACATGGTACTGGGGACGCTGGGGGGACACGGGCACCCCAAAGCCACCCCGGAGTCACCCCAGAGTGCCCCTCTGCACCCCTGCTCCACGGTGTAGGGAGGGCACCCTCTGGGTTTGGGGCCGCGAGGGGCTGAGCGTGGCCCCGTGGGTGTCCCGCCATTCCCACGTTCCCGGGGGGATTCCCGCGCCTTGATGGGGTCGGGACGGTCCCCCAGGGGCTCGGCAGGGCCCTGAGTGCCCCGTGCCCCCTCCCCAGACGTGCCCCCGGCTGGAGGGGCTGCGGGGCCGCGCCCCTGGCTGCACCTGGGACTCGCTGCGGAACTCGGCGGGCGAGAAGCTGGGCCAGCTGCGGAGCCGGGGGGGGGCCCCCGCGCCGGGGGGGGCCTGCGCCCTCCTGCAGGAGCTCTCGGAGGAGCAGAGCTTCGCCATCAGCTACCTCGACATCGGTGAGCGCCGGGCACTCCTCAGCCCCGCCCCGGGCACCCCCCCAGATCCCCAGCCCACCCTCAGGGTGCGGTGGGGCGTGGGGGTGACCCCGCTGTGCCCCTCAGATGCCCTGAGCCTCAGCGGGCTGCACCAGTGCCTGGTGGAGCTGTCCACGCAGCCGACCACGGTGTGCCACGGGGCTGCCCCGTCCCGCGATGGCGCCCGCGCCCAGGCCGCCCGCAACGCCCTGCAGTACCTGCGCATCATGGCCGGGGGCAAGTGACCCCCCCGCCCGGGCACCAGGATGCGCCCCAGGACTTGCTGACCAATGCTCGGACCTCTGGACACGGCCCCCACCCGCGGCCGCCCTGGATGGTGGATGGACAGACGGACCTCAGGGCCCCGGGTCTCCCTCTGGCCTGGTCCCCCCCCCCCCCCCGGTGCTGGGGAGTCTCCGGGTGCCATCGGCCCCCCAGGAATAAAGCTGGGGGGGTTTGTACTCCCCGTGTCGGCGTCTGCTTGGGGTCTGGGGAGCAGAAAAGGGGCAGGACCCACATCCCCCCCACCCAGGAGCAAAAGCAGAGCGAGGGCTGGGGGTGGGGGCACCACTTTATTGGGGGATGGATGGACGGACACACGGACAGGCTCGGGATGGGCTCCGGGCTGGGCTCGGGGCCGGACGCTCAGCGGCGGCGGCCGAAGCGCTGCGGAGTCGCCATTGTCCAGAACGGGGCCACCGGGGGGTCCCAGCTGCGGGCGCTGAGCCGGGCCTGGGCCCCCCCCTGTGGCCCCCAGCCCGACCTGCCGGGGGACACGGCAGCGTTGATCCCCAGCGGGGACAGGATGGGGACAGATGAGATGGACAGGGATGGGTGGGATGGGATGGGAATGGACAGACAGGGAGGGATGGAATGGGCTGAGGGACACGCACGGACAACGGGGATCCCCATCCCACCACTGACCACTCTCTCAGGCACCCCCAAACCACCCGGCTCCCGCCCCACCTCCTGTGTCCCCCTGGTGTCCCCCAAACCCCTCGACCCCATCCCTCGATGCCCCCACAGCACCCGGGACCCCCATCCCCGCTCACCTCTGCGGCTGCAGGGGGGGCCCGGGGGCGCGGCCGGGGCGCTGCAGGGACCGGAGCAGCGCTCCCAGGGCGGCGGCGGCGGCGGCGGCGGGGGGCGGCCCCGGAGCGGCGGCGGCCTGAGGCGGGAGAGGACCGGGGGTCACGGCGGTCACGGCAACCGGAGTGCGACCCCCCGACCCCAAGCCCGAGCATCCCCCCACAAACCGAACCCCCCGTTCCGACGGCGCGGCCGGGCCGGGGCTCACCGGGGCCGAGCTGGGGGTCCCGGGACAGGCGCGGGCGGAGCGCGGGGTCCCCGCCAGCAGCAGCAGCAGGAGCAGCACCGGGCGCCCCGCCATCGCCCCCGCCATCGCCCCCGCCCCGCCGCCGCCGCCGCCTCTTATAGCCGGGCCGGGCCGGGCCGGGGGTCCCGGGGGAGCGGGGGGGCGGCGGGATCAGCCCCGGCCCCGCCGCCGTTAATGAAACACATTTAGCAGCCGCGACAGCCGCCCCCGGGGACGACCGGACGGATGGACGGACGGGAAGGCCCCGCATCCCCCGCCCCACCCGGGCCCCGCAATCGGCACCGCTGCGGAGCGGGATCCCCGGCCCGGCCCCGGGACCCCCGGCCTGCACCGGGACCTCCCGAAACCAGGACCCCTCGAGACCGGGACCCCTCCCCGCCCCTCAACCTGCCCAGAATCTCCCGAGACCCGCACCCCTTCCCTGCCCCGGCCCCCCTCCCCGGGACCCCCCGAGCCAGGGACCCCTCCTCGGTCCCCCGGGACCCCCGCGCCCCCTCCCCGCTCGGCCGCGTCTCGCTGCCGCCGCCCGGTGGCCGCTCCGCGCTCCTGCAGCACCGACGGCGCGGCCGCGGCTCCCCCCGACCCCAAACTAGCCGAAATCGCACCAAAAAACGCATCTGAGGGTGCGTGACCCAGGGCCACTGCGGTGTCCCCACAAGCAGCTCGCCCGCTGCGCCATCCGGGAGGGGTGACAGTCCCACGCCGTCCCGAGTCCAGACGGTGCCACCTTCCATCCGGTGCCACCCACCCCGTGAACCCCCGGGGACACCCAGGGGTGTCCGTGGGACAAAGTGACACCGAAGGTGTCCCCAGCCCGCCCCCCCCCCCCCCCCCCAAAGCAAAGGGCAGCAGCCAGCGGCTCCTGGGTAATATTTTAATGTTATATTTGCAGCATAAATAAAGGCACGTTACATGTTTGGTATGACACGGCCGGGGGCTGGGGGAGGCTGGGACGTGTCCCCCGGGTCCCCCCGCGGCCCCGGGCCCCCGCGGGGACTGTGAGGACCGGCTCACAGGAGCCCGGGCGGAGCTGGGGGTCCCTCGGGGGCTGGGGGCAGACCCGCGGCGGCCGATCTACGATATATGGGTGCGTATAGGCGTCGATATGGACTGATAGATACTACACAGGTACTCGGGGGGTCCTTTTTTGGCTTCTTCCATTATTGATCGTCAAAGCTCGTGGCACAAAGCAGCTGGGGGGGTGGGGAGCACGCTCAGGACCCGCATCCCTCCGGCACCTCCCGGGCTCGTTTTGGGGGCCCCGTGTGCGCGGGACCGGGGCGAACAGAGCAGGAACGGGTCCACGAGTCCCAGCACGACATTTCCCACCTGAGCCAAAGAATTCCGGACAAAAGACCAGTCTGGGGCGGGAAAGCGGCACCAACCCTTCCCACCCCGCCCCATCCTGAGGGGTTTGGAGGCTGAAAAGGGAGGAGGAGGAGGGAAGGAGCAGGAACTCCCCCACCGCGGGGCTCCCCGGGAGCCGGTTTGCAGCCACTTGTTCCTATTCAAAGTTACATTTCTGATAAAATCCATAAACCCCAAACCCAGCTGATCCCGCTCTCCCTGTTCCCCCAACCTGACCTTAAATGAGCCCCTTCAAGTCCGCAGAGCTCCTGTGAGGAGCCCCTGTATCTCCCCCGATTTCAGGGAGGGAGAACCCGGCGATCCGAACCCGGCACGGACGGGACTGAGGAAGGGACGGGAGGAAGGCTCGGGACCCCGCTGGGATCCCGGGAACCGGGGCTGGCAGAGCAAAGTGCAGGTGCCCGGCGCTGCCGAGCGGGGCCAGGGGCTGCCACCCCCGGGAGCATCGGAAAAGCGGGAGAAAACATCGGAAAAGCGAGAGGAATCACCACGGAGCAGAAACCAGGGGGGGTCGCCCCAAAGGTGGTCACGAAGTGGGAAGTGGCTGCTTTTGGGGTAAAACACACCCGGAATGGGCACGGGAAGCTCCAACCCTGCGAGTGAAGCAACAACAGATCCAGGTACAGCCGAACCGGACTCAGCTCGTTCCCTGCCTGTCCCTGCCCAAGTCTGCAGCGTTCCCACCGTCTTTTCCCGGATTTGCAGGATTTTCAAGGCACTGGCGATGGGGATGTGGGAATGGGGAGCTTCGGGGTGTGGAGGGATGGGAACGGAGAGACGAGGGGGCCACGAGGATTCCCGGAAAGAGCAGTGAGGCAGGAAAACCCCGTCACACAAAACCCAGCCGCTGTCAGTGCCCCGAGGGTAAAACGAGAGGCTGAGGAAACTGCTGCCTTCAATCCAAGCCTATCCCGGATTTTCCGCCCCTCCACCCTTTGCTCGCTCCTGGTTCTCCCAGCGAGGCCTCCCCTGCTGCCCCAGACCCTGCAGCAAACGGGGAACCAGCCCAGAGCTCAATTCCTCCATCCCTTCCCCTTCCCACCAGCACTTTTCCCGGAGATTCGGGATTTCCTGCAGAGCCGAACGCTGGGATGGCCCCCGATGGGCGCCAGGGCTCACACCACACCACGGGATGAGCCGCTGGACAGGGCAAAGATCCTGCACCTCCTGCAAACCCTCCCAGGATCCCCCAAACCAGCCTGAGCCCTCCCTGTGCCTCACCCGGACCCTCCTGGCCACGTTCTGCAGCAGAACCACAGCCCGGGTCAGGATAGGGAATGCTGGAAACAGCTGGGAACCCACTGACTGTGCTTTAGGAACAGCTTTAAGGGAGGAAAAGCGACATTTGGGGGATGTGTGGGATCCCAACAAGAGGTTCCCGAGGCTGGATGTGACCCCAAGCACGGGGAGGAGTTGGCATGAGCAAGAGGAAAAAGGGGAGTGCAGGAGCAGCAACACAAACCCACCCCAATCCCGATCCCCATCCTGATCCCGATCCCAGTTGAGGAAGAGCTGCTAAAGAGGGAGGGAAGAAGCCGGATCCCATCGCTGGAAAAACCCCAAATCTCTGGACTTTCCCGTCCGTGCCGGGATCCCGGCCTCCTGCTCAGCCTTCGCTTTGGGTTTTGCTGTCCCTGGGAACCTTCCAAGTGTGGAGAAGCCAAACAAAATCACCTGGACAAACCAGCCTGGCTCCAAAGTGGCGAAGTGCGACCTGAGGGGGGAGGGCTTGGCTGAGGAGGGACCTGGGAGGGGCAGGGATTCCAGGGGCTGGAGCAGCTCCACGGAGCAGGACGAGACTCCTTCCCCATCCCAAAACCACGCGCAACCTTTCCCAATTCCCAGCTGCTGGCTCCGACCACGGCACCTCGGGCAGGCACACACGGACACAGGGGAGCCCAGTGTCCACCCGGCAGGAAAAGGGACCCGATTCCAAGAGTTCCTCCATCCGAGGAGGATGGGCTCGGACCTCGGAGCCGGGAGCTCCGTGGATCCTTTGTTTGCTCTAGCTGGGAAGCGCCAGAGCCGTGAGGGAGAGGCAAAACCCTGGGCAAACACCGGCACCATTCCCTGTGCCCTCCCCTCGGAACAGGCAACAATTCCATGATTTAAGGCCACCATTGTTGAGGTCATCGAGGTCACCTGAGCGGGAGGTGATCCCGGGTTTGCTCGGGCGGGTTTGGGGGTTTGGGGACTCACGGTGTCACTGCCAGCTGGGCCCTGCCCCGCACCCCATCCCAGCTCCCAGCCCCTTTCCCGTCGGGAAGGCGGGAGCAGCCCTGGCCAGGCCGTACCTTTCCCAGCCCCTGGCACGGGAGCAGCCCCGGGGTCACTCTGTCCCCGGAGCCCCACGCTGCCCCTTGTCCCGGCCACCGGGGCACAAATCCAGAGCTGCCGCTTCCCACGGTGTCCGAACGCCATCGCTGGGATCGGGGAGACCTCGATCCCTGTGACCTCAGAGCTCCAGGAGGCTCCTGGTGAAGGTGCAACGATTCAGGGGCGGGAGCGGGGACGAGCACTGGGAGCAGCATGGGGACAGCACGGAGTGTCACAGCCTCCTGCCGAGGGGGACAGGGCCAGGCCTGGAGCGGTGCCCACGCACGGAGCTTTAGTGTTAACCACACGGATCCCTGAACCCGCCTTTTCCAGGGGCTCTGGGGGCCGAGGGCCCGAGAGCTCCACAGACTGTGCAGTGGGGAAGCGCCAGAGCTGCCCTTAACTCAAAAAAAAAAAAAAAAAAAAGAAGAAAACCCAAAAAAAAAGAAAGGAAAAATCCTGGCGGGCCCCCGCCGGTCAGCGCCGGGGCCGTGGTCAGTCCGTGCGGCCGCAGCGGGCGCTCCTCGGCCCCGGGGCCATCATCTGCCAGCAGACTGCGACTGTGGGGCCATGATGACGTGGGAGGCCACGGGCACGGCCAGCTCTGTCCTTTGCCCGGCCATCTGGGCCAGCACCGAGGTGGCCACGGCCTCGGCGGCCGAGCGCGCGCTGAGCCCGTTGGGCGCGGCCGAGGTGGAGCTGTGCTGGATGACCGGCGCGGGCGAGCCCGTGGGCTCCGAGCTCTCCTTCGGGCTCTCTGCTCCGGGAACAGGAGAGAGGAGAAGCGCGTTAGGGACAGCTCAGGGTGTGGGGTGGTGGAAAGAGGAGGGGTGGGAATGCTGCTGGTTTGGGGTGGGATGATCCTGGTTCGGGGTGGGAACACCGTTGGTCCCAGATGGGATCAGGGACACCTCAGGAATGGGCTGGACACTCACCTTTCCAGCCTGGGAATATGGAACCCCACTGCTCCCATCAGACCCCCCCCCTCCCCCTTTGGCAGAGGTGAGCAAGGACTGGGACAGAACTAATTAGGAGCTGGGAGACAACGACACCTTGGCTGGCCCCATCCTGTGGAGAAGCAGCCTGGAATCCTCCTGAATTCCAGGCCGTGGAATCCTCCCGAATTCCAAGCAGGAAGCAGCACAGCTTCCCGAGGAGGGCAGCACTGCCATAACCTTCATCCCAACCCATTCCCAGACCGTCCATTCCTCGTTAACAGGAATTAATTTCCCCCCAGGCCATCGAGCCCCGAGCCTGAGCAGCCCCTTCCCCACCTGCCAGGGGGAGCAGGATCCCCTCAGCAGGGCCCAGGGCTGGGCTTGTGGGGGCATTTTTTATCTAAATCACCTGCTCCGCTCTTTATTACTCCCCAAGATACTAAAATCAGTCAGAGCCCATCACAACCCTTTGCTGGCTCCGTGTTTTTGGGAATTTGAAGGGAGCAAATGAAGGCAGAGCCCCTCCTCCCTTTGTTCAGGGGCTTCCAGAGCTTTGGATTTTCTGCCCCAAACAACCCCCAGGGTCCAGGCAGAGCTCCTCTCCCAGGGGACAATTTGGGAGCTCTCAAACATCTGGTGAGGGCACCCAGAACTCTCTGCACCCACAGGTGCCAGGAGGAAATTCCAGGTGGGACGGGGTCACCTCCCTTTGAAAGAGCAAAATAAAGCAGGAGCTAGGATATTTCTTCCACATAAAACCCCTAATACTGGGAAAAAAAATCAGATTTGGGGTTTAACACCTCACTGGAAAATGGGCTCAGGCTCCGTTTTCCTTCTGCCTTTCCCTGGGAAAACCTTGGCCTGGGCTTGGAGAAGGTCAAGCAGAGCAATATCCTCCTGTGGCAGCCCAAAGCCAGGAGATTTACAAGGTGCTGCAAATAAACCTCCCGAGTGTCCAGGAGGCTGCTGCAATTCCATCAGGGACCCTGGGGCTGTGTCAGGGACCTGCCCGGCCACAAATCTTGGCCATAAAAAGGGGCGGAGGGGAGGGGGCAAATCTCATTTCCAGCGTTCAGATGCGTGGTGAATTCCTGCCGTTGTGGGGAACAGGGAGAGGGATTGTGAACTTTGGGATGAGCAGGGAAAATCTGGGAGCCACTGCAGGGCTGGGACATGGGGACAGCCAGGAGCTCCTCACGCAGGCTCCAGGTCACTGCAGGGGGTGACAGTGGCACATCCCTGTGCCTCACCAGGCAGGGCAGAACTCCAGAGATCCAGAGATGGGATCAAGGCACAGCCCCCAAGGACGCTGAATTTTCATTTTTTAAAAAATTTTTTTCTTTTTCTCCCTTGTTTTTTGCTATTTGCCCTTCCCTTCTCACAGCTCATCTGTCCCTGCCTCTCCTCCCATTATTCCAAGGAACACTAGAGGACTCCAGCGTCCTCCCAAAGCCTCAGCACAGCCTGGAATTGGTACTGCAGGGAGGGCAGGAGGACCCAGATCGTGTTCAGCTCCTGGGCTGATTAAAATGAAATCGGGAGCATTGAAAAAAAAAAAAAAGAAGGGAAGAAAAGAAGATAAAAAAGAGGATTTTTTTTTTTCTTTTTTACTTCTGAGCCGAGGGAGCTCGATGGGAATTGCAGAGGATGAGCTGTGGAGGTCTGTGATGTCACTGAGAGAGTCTGGCCTTTCCTGACTCTGGCTCTGCCGTGGAGCAGCAAATTTTGAATTTCACAGGGATCAGGGAGGGCTTGGCTCGCTGCCGGGAGCAGGGAGAGGTGGATCCACGTCCAATATCCCACCCTGGAGAGGCAGAGGGACACAAACCCTCTGCCCTGGGCGCTGCCCTCACTGCAAGTGTCACCCCTGAGGTTAAAGGGACAATGTGGGGGATCCTCCTCAGCAGGGGATGGGCAGAAACGCCCTCGGGGATGTGCGGGGTTTTTGGGGTGTCCTGTGAGGGCCTTGTGGGTCCCTCCCAAGCCAGGGGCTGTGCACTCCTGCTCTGTCCCTGCATCTGTGGCAGCCCTGCCGCCAGCCAGGAGGTGACACGGTCTGAGAAGAAAATTCCCTCCCTCCCTCCCTCCCAGAGTGGCCCCAGGCTCCACGGAGCAGCAGAGCCCTCACTCACCCAGGTAGCCCTGAGTCTTCTTCTGCAGGGCCGTGACCGGACAGTCCTTGTGGGCCAGCAGCAGCTGCTTCAGCTGGGCCACCTCGTTCCTCAGCAGCGTCACCTCATTCTGAGGGGACAAACACACGAGCCCGTCACCCACAGCAGCCCCACGCTCACACTTCCAGCAAGCTCCCAATCCGGTGTCTAACCCGAGGAGCCCCTGGCCCAGGAATATCCAGCCAAGTTCCTGGGTTTGGGGCATTTGGGGAAGTGGCAGCAGCGCCTGGCTGTGGTCACTGAGCTTTTCCTGAGCCATCCTGCCAGTGCCACCTGTCCCAGGGACACCTGGAGTGCTGCTGGCTCTGGTGGGACACAAGGAGTGTCCAGCCAGCCCAGCCCAGCCCAGCCCAGCCCAGGCTGTGGGGACATCACAGCTCTTCCACACTCTGTGAGCTCCCATGAGCCAGGATTGCTTCCCAAGAAACTGATTGGATTATCCCTCTGAAATGTGTGGGGAAGCAGCTGAAACCCAGAGAGCTGCATCCCAGAACTGCCCAGGGAAGCAGTTTCTGTAACTGCCCTGGGAAGGGAATGAAAACACCACGGTCAGAGCTGCAGCAGAGCTCCAGGGACCGAGTCACCACCCGGGACGGAGCCTCTGCCTCACCCCTGGCCAGCGCCGGGAGCAGTAATGGGAGAACTGGGAGTAAAATCTGGATTTCCAGGTGTGCTGCACCTCTCGGCACGCCTGGAGAGCCAGGGAAACCCAGTTCTCCAGGGAAAAAACAGTGTGGCCACGAGCTGCAGCTGCAGAGCCTCCCTGCTCCCCCAGCCAGGCCCAGCGCGAAGGGAGGAGAGCAGGGAGAAGAAATCCCACTCTGGAAAAACTCCCGGGGTTCATGGCCTCTCCAGGGGCAGCACGGAGACAAATGGAAACTTCTGGAGCCCTCGGGATGGGACGGCAGCAGCGAGCCCCGGGCAGGGAGCAGCGGGTGCTGCGGGGAGCGGCTGATCCCGGCACGGCCGCGCTGCCAGCGCCGGGCCAAGGGCCAAGGGCCGTGCCAAGGGCTGCGCTCAGCCCCAGTTACATACTCACGCTCAGCTGGATGTTCTGGCTCGTGAGCTCCTCGGCTTTCTTCTCCAGGGAGGACACCCAGAGCTTGCGTTTCTGGCGGCAGCGCGAGGCGGCCGCGCGGTTCCGCTCCAGGAATCGCTGCCGCCGCTCATCCGGGTCCTCGTCCACCGCCCGCTTGCGGCGCCCACCCGTGCTGGGCGTGGGCTGGGCAGGGGACACCTGGGGAGGGGATGGGGGGACAGGCTCAGCAGCAGCTCTGGGGACAGGCAGGACACAGCGGTGGCACTGCAGAGCAGAGCTCGGTGCCATCACGAGGCACTGTCACCTCTCGGGGCAGGAGCTCCCGCAGCAAACCCTGGATTTTAAGCAGGCAATTTGCTTTAAAAATTAATTTTCCCCTCAAAACCTTCAGCCAAACAAGCTCTTGGAGGTAACAGGGACCACAAGGTTTTGTAGGGCGGCACACCTCCCAGTTTTACTCGGGAGAACAAAGGAAAAGCAGCAAGGGCTGAGAGCGAGGCAGCCCCGGCCCCACAAACTGCGGGGGCAGTCGCAGCCCCGGCCCTGCAGCAGCCCCACGGCAGCTCTCGCTGTGGGGCAGCATATGGAGATTAAACTCCTGGAAGCCCATCCGAGTGCCGGAGCAGGTGGCCGTCCTGATGGAGGGCTGGCGTGCGGCTGGCTGGCACGAGCCAGCCGAGCCGATTGCCTGAGAGGGGAGCGCTTAACCCCCGTAGCTGAGCGGGGAGAGGAGAGGAAAATGTTCCTTCCAAACTGCAGAGCTCGTCAGGCAGATGAACGCGGGGCTGGAGTTCGTGCCTGGTGGGCTGGGAGTGCCTCAGTGCTGGAGCAGCACCAGAAAAACAAGGTTTTAACCCATTCTGCGAAGCAGGAAGGATGCTGGGAGCTTTTCCTCCTCTTTGCCAAGCCCTGGAAGCCCCCAGCACCCCCAGCACCCCAGCCCAGCGCGGAGGGGCAGCAGCAGCAGACCTGTGGCTGAGCCGGGGAGGGGGCGTCGGGGTGCTGGACAAGGATCTGGCTCTGCTCCGGCCGCGCGGTCACCATGGTGCTGGCTGAGCCCACCACAAGGCTGCCACCGTTCAGCGAGGACGATGCCGTCAGGCTGGCCTTCAGCCTCTGCCAGGGGAGCAAAAGGGACGTCAGGGGAGCTGCCAGGACTCTCAGCAGCTCCTGCCACCCTGGAGCCACCCTGCTGGCAGTGGGGTCTGCGGGGACCGCAGCTGACTCAAGTCCAGCCAAAGCCGGCCCCAGCTGGGCCGCTGAAGGGACGGCAGTGTCCAGCCCAGCGGGCCGGTGTCACAGCCCAGCGTCACTGGCCACTCCCTGCCCAGCTGGCAGCTCCAGGGACCGAGCAGGCTGCAGAGCCTGTCCCTGAGCACCTGCAGAGGGATCCTGGGGTGGAGAGGGACCCACGGGTGCCTGGAGAATCCCTTCCCTCGGCAGGCAGACCCAGGATAGATGTTCGGGCCTTATTTTACAATTTCTCTCCCCATCTTGAGGCTCTGATCTGCCCAGGAATCCTGCAGACCCCAAACCAGGGCACGAGGGGGGCGGGGACAACACTGCTGGGGAAGATGGGGGTGCAAACACCAAAAAAACAGGGAGTTCATGGAATCAGAGCCTCGCTGAGGCTAGAAAAGCCCTCTGAGAGCATCGAGTCCATCCATCCCCCAGCACCACCATGGCCACCACTGAGCCGTGTCCCCGAGTGCCACATCCATCAGGGGCTGCTTCGCCCTCTGCCTGAACCGTGAGGAGCCATGAGGCAAAAATTCCTTCTGCACAGTCCCAGTTAAAGGATTCAACAGGAGAGCCAGGCCCAGGATCTCTGAATTACAGCCCAGCCTCTCCTCCCCGGGCTCTGCCTGCCGCAGTCCCAGCTCCATCCCAGGGAATCGGAGCCCCACACTGGTCTGGGCACAGAGCTCGGGTACTCTGACGTTCCTGGAGGCATCTCCAGCTTGGAGGATTCCGCAGGAGCCCTGGCTCCTTGGGAAGGGGGAAAAGCCTCCAGCCGGGAGGTGCTTAAGGCTGAGGGACAACCCCGAGGCCACGACCCCCTCCCTGCTACTCACCATTTTGGCTTCGGAGTGCACCGGGAGCCCTGAGGGCGAGATGGACCCGCTGCTGTTGATGGGAGGCCCGGGAATGCCGGGAATGTTCGGCACCATGGACATCGGCCGGGCCAGCTGCGAGGGGAGGAGGGACAGGAGGGTTGGGAAGCGGAGCAGCTCTGCAGGAACTCCCTGACAGAGCAGCTCTGTAAATCCTGACAAATGTTTGAACTCCGGCCATCCGTTATTCCTGCTGTCGCCCACGGCCGGCGGCCACGGTGGTGGCCACGGCAGCTGTGCTGGAATCGCCCAGCACGGAGCACCCCTTCCCTTCCCTTCCCTTCCCTTCCCTTCCCTTCCCTTCCCTTCCCTTCCCTTCCCTTCCCTTCCCTTCCCTTCCCTTCCCTTCCCTTCCCTTCCCTTCCCTTCCCTTCCCTTCCCTTCCCTTCCCTTCCCTTCCCTTCCCTTCCCTTCCCTTCCCTTCCCTTCCCTTCCCTTCCCTTCCCTTCCCTTCCCTTCCCTTCCCTTCCCTTCCCTTCCCTTCCCTTCCCTTCCCTTCCCTTCCCTTCCCTTCCCTTCCCTTCCCTTCCCTTCCCTTCCCTTCCCTTCCCTTCCCTTCCCTTCCCTTCCCTTCCCTTCCCTTCCCTTCCCTTCCCTTCCCTTCCCTTCCCCTCTTCCCCACCAGTCCAAGCCATGGATGAGAGGAAAGGCACCAAATCCCCTTTGGTTCTATGGCAAAGCTGCCACTGTGTCCCCTCTTGAGCCTTCTCCCACAGAAAAGGGAGGGAAAACCAGAATTTGGAGAATTTGGAAGTTTTTAACCCCCCTCGGGTGGCAAAGCCCTACAAACTGGGAGGGAAGGGGTGCGGAAGTTCCTGTGCCCATGGGCTGTGCTTTGAGCCAGCACTCCTGTGCCTGAGGCAGAAGCTTTTGGCCACTGCTCCCTCAAAACCCCAAGGACAGGACAGGACAGGACGGATTCCCAGGAGCTGCAGAGCTGGGAGCACACACCCAGCACCCAGCACCCAGCACCCAGCAGCGGCTCTGCCCACGGAAACCTCAGCGTGTGGCGCACGAGGGGCCGGCCCGGGGCTGGGCTCTGACATCCCCTGGCCGGGGTGGCCGGCCTGGCCAGCACAGCCGGACATGTTCCCTGCAAGCTCCGCTGCTTTCGGAGCAGCCTGTTCCAAATGGAAGCAGCTAATCGGGGATCCTGCAGCTCCAGCCCCGGACCGGCGGCGCCAGCCATCTGTCCGGGCACGGGGCTGGATTTTTCCAAACTTATTGCCCTCTGGTGTGATCCGCACGTTATTGCTGCCCTGCCAGAGCCGCCCCTCCTCTCCCTCCTCCTCCTCCTCCTGCAGCCTTATCTCGCTCGGAGGGGGAGAGATTGGAGTGTTCACGGAATGGCAGTGCCTGCGTGTGCCTGGCGGGGGCACGGCCCGTTCCTGCTCCGTGTGGGGACGCGCTGGGAGCTCTGGAAGCTTCTCTCACCGAAATGACAGAAGGCATCTGCACGGGGGGGCCGGGGAGCACGGGCATGGTCTGGCCGTTGGCGAGCTGCACGACAAGCGGGAGGGAGCCGGTGGGAGACCTGCAGCAACAAACAATGCCTGGGTTATCTTCCAGGTTTACAGAGGCCCAGCAGCCCCAGGAACAGAATCCATTTGGTGGATTTGGGTTTGTTTCCCCATTCCTGAGCAGGGTACGAAGCCCAGCTGGGTCAGAGTGAGGGGGCCAGAGGGGAGAGGGAGCGGCCTGACATCAGCAGGGCTCAACAGGCACCTCCTGAGGGCTCAGGGTGATGTGATCCCTGATCCTGCATCCTCAGACCCCTTCCTTTCTGTTCAGGGTCCTGGCAGCTCAGAACTGCAGCCTCCAGAGCCCCACGGGCAACCAGGAGCAGGTCCTGAGCTGTGCCAGGGCGAACAGCCCCCGAGGCAAGGCCAGCGGCTCAGAGGTGACACTTCAGGGGCACCAAGCAGCTGCCCCAGACAATCCCGGAGCCATTCCAGCTCCAGACAATTCCCCGCCGCCGCTGCCGCTCGCCGCGCTCTGCCAGGCGCCGCCAGCCAGCGCCGTGCCGAGTTCAGGGAGCGCTTTCATCTCTCCCCACGGTGAGTTTTGCTTCGTTTCACTGAGTTCTGCCTCGTTTCCTTACTCCAGGACAATTAGTTCCTGCCTCCTGCACTCCCACCCCACGGTGCTGCTGCAGACGGAGCGTGAGGAGCCGTGAGGAGCCGTGAGGAGCCCCTGCTGCAGCCGTGGCGGCTCCTCCGCGCTTCTGGCGCTCAGGGAATTCGTTCAGGGAACAAATTCCTGCCCCAGGGAATGCTCCCTGCCCATACTCACCCCAGCTGTCGGTTGGAGGGGGGGGCCTGCGTGATGACAGAGGTGGGGGACGGCAGCGTGGGGTGCAGGGGGTCGTAGCCCAGGTGCAGCGGCAGCGAGCCGGGCCGCACGATGGTGGGGGTGGGCGTGGAAAGGATCACGGGCTTGGAGGGGCCCTCCTGCGGGGCAGAACACAAAACCGGGCTGTTAATTACCAGCTCATCATCACCGCCAGGACTCTTCCTCCTGGAGCCTGAAAAAATTCCGGCATCTCTGTTAGGGAAGCTGAGGGGAGCACGTCACCCAAGCGACATGGTTTTGGAGGGGTGAAGCTCCAGCCCCTCAGCTCAGGATGAAGCTCCAGCCCCTCTGCCCTTCCCTGATTCCCCCAGTGTCGGTATAGGGAGTAGGGCACAGGAGTTCCCACTCTGGATAATTCCCCTCTCTGAATTTTGGGCTGGGATGTCACTCAGGTGTTGGAATTGTCACCCGGATTCAGCTGCTGTGAATGCCCAGCCCCCAGGGACACGGGGAGCTGGGCTGGGAGATGCTCTGGTGTGGGACAGCATTCCCAGGAGGAAGAGCAAGGCTTTGTGCACCAGTCAAACCCTCCAGGAGACTTTAGGTGGATTTTGGCCAACCAGCTTTGGCTTTTCTTTCTCAAACCAGGGGAAAATTAGGTCCCAAAGAGCCCAGCTCAGGTCTCAAAGAGCCCAGCTCAGGCCTCAAAGAGCTCAGCTCAGGCCCCAAAAAAGCCCAATTCAGGCCTCAAAAAAAGCCCAACTCAGGCCCCAAAAAAGCCCAGCTCAGACCTCACAAAGCCCAGCTCAGGCGCTGGCCCCACACTCGGTCCCACACGGCAAAGGGGCACCACCACCCCCCTGAGGACAGCCCCACCTTGTCCTTGTGCTGGGGCGAGCGCGGCCGGGGCGCGGGGCTGTCCGGCGGGGACGAGTCCACCTCCACCGGCTCCTCCTCCTTGATCTTGATGTCCGGAGTGGAGGGCAGGGACATGTCCAGGGCTCCGGAGCTCTGCGGGAAGCAGGCACGGATGCAAAGGACAATCAGCTCGCGTTGTTCGCGAAATGTTCGGCTGCTGCCCCCGAGGAAGAGGCTCCGGCTCCGAGCTCTTGCCAAATTATTATTATTTATTTGTACTGAAGCAGCATCTGGGAGCCCGAGGCAGAGAGTGGGGCTGCTCCAGCCCCGGCAAACGGAGATGGAGGCCCAGGAACAACAGGCAGCCCCAGATGGCAGCAGTTTGTGGGTTCTCAGTAACACACACGACTTCTCCGTGGGTTGTTACTGTGATTTTTTGGTATAAAAAGGGCCCTGCTAAGGAGAACAGGTACCCAAGCCAAATGCCTGCGAGTTACAGGAGGCACTTTCATTCACAGAAGAGCTGTAAAACATTGTATAAATCAGCCTGAATTATTTTATTACCCGATTATCAAAAGCAAACAAAGAGCCATGCAAGTTATTAAATATCTATGAGCGCCCCATTAAAATAAAACCCAACCATATGCCTGGACTTGGCCACTTGCCACCACCCTGGGATCCAGCAGCGCCACGTGCCCCAGTGGAACCAGTTAGCAACCTGCAGGGGACAGGGAAAGGGCAGGGGGACAAGGCCAGGGGACAACTGAACTGAGGGGTCTTTCCCTGTCCCAGGCCAGGGGGGAGCAGGGAGAGAGCAGGGAGGGAGAGTGGCAGAGCAAGGATGCTGCAGCAGACCCTGCACATCACCCGGTCCCTCCTCCTGTCCCTAAATCAGCCCTGACAGCTGCTTGTCCAGCCTGTTCTCCATCCATCCCTCCTCCATCCATCCCAGCTCCATCCATCCCAGTGCTCCTCTTCCCTGCCTGGCCATGGACACTCTGTCCTGGCATCGCCCCTAAACCTCCTCCTGCTGCTCTGGGAGTCCTCCCAGGGAAGCAAAACTGCAGTAAAAGGGTAAAGGTGGATGGTTTAGAGCAGAGTGAGACTCCAGCCCCCCAGTTTGGGGTCTCTTAGGGGGCTGAAGCTCCAGGGCCTCTACTTGGGATGTTTTAGAATGGGGTGAAGTTCCAGCCCCTCAGTTTGGGGTGTTCCAGGGGGGGCTGCAGCCGCAGCCCCTCTGCCCTTCCCCGGTTTCCGCGGGCGCTCCGCTCGCGGTAGGTGCAGCAATAACCATTTACCTGCCCTTTTAAAGCACGGCCGCTGCTCCGGCAATTACAAAGGAGCCCGGATTAACATGCAGGAAAGTTTCAAACCGCTTAAAGCGCCTCCGGGGAAGCTCCCGCTGCGCCGGTGTTTTTAATTAACGGTGCTGGTGCGAGACCACCCTTGGAAAAGGGAGGACAAACACAGAACTGGATGCTGGAAGCTCAGCTCCGGCCAGGGCCGGGCAGTGACCAGCTGATCTCGCCTGCACAGGGGGTTTGAGGAGGGATAATCCTTTCCCTAACAGCCGACACCCCCCGAGCTGCACGCGCAAGGAATATTTAGGAATATTTAGGAATATTTAGGCTGAACCATCCTAAAGCCAATCCCAGGAGCACACCAGGGGCTGCAGCGGCGGCTGCGGCTTAGGAGGGCCCAGGAGCTGGGTGGTCTCCCCGGGGCTGCTCAGCAATTCCACGTCTGAAAAGCCCCGGCGGCCGCTCCTTCCTTGCAGCCCCTTCCCCGTTCCCTGCGCCTCCAGAACAAAGGGCAGGAGCGTCGAGCAGCCGCCGCATACCAATGAGAGAGATCAATTTCGGTTTAAAGAGCCTGTTATTGGCGAGGGGGGGCCGCGGGTGGGAAGCCAGGTTTCAGTTTTAATTCTGAATTCCTCCGTTCCCCATCTCGGGAAGATTTACGCGGCTCGGCTCCCGCAGTTTATTTCCGAGCAGCGCCGCTGACTGCGAGCGTATGTACGGACATACATCAATTTAGTAAATGTGTGTGCCAGGCTGAGAGCCCAGCACGCATCTGCTGCTGCTCGGAGCCCGGCACGGCACGGGGAGGGGCGCGGGGGTTGGAAATGTCCTTAATTAGCTGCTTTCTGATGAGATCCCGTTGTCCTTCAGCCCCTGGCGCTCGCCGGGCTGCGGGGGCAGCCGGGATCGATGGCGCTGGCGGAGGAGAGAGCTCTTTGTTAGGAAAAGCTGCTCTTTTCCATGAGACTCCTCGCTCCAGACGCGCTGGAAATGCCCAAGGTCCGCTCCTTTCCCTGTGGCTGCCCCTCAAAGGCACCATCCCTTCGGATCTCAGCCCTCGGGGAGGCTCCGAAGGGGATTTTGCTCCCATCCCGAGTGCTCCCAGTGTCCCGTGGCTCCTTCCCGAGGTGTGAGGTATTTTGGGTACTCTCCTCCCTATTTTTCCCCCCTTCTTTTGAAGTGAAAAGCCAGAGGAATAATAAACCACTAAATCTGCTCTCTGCAGGCCTCGGACCAGTGGGAAAAGCAGCCAAAGTCACCCGAGTTACAAAAATAAAGCCCCACACACGCAGGCAAGCTCTACCCAAGGGCTGTGCCTTTCACGAGAACAGCCCCCAGTCCCTCCCAGTCCTCTCAGTTTGCTCCCAATGCCATCACAGCCCCAGGCCTTGGCCTCTTGCCTTTTTTTCATCATCCTCAGCAGCTTTCTTGAACTCGTGCTCGAAGGAACTCGCCAGCTCGTTGAAGAGTCCCACTTCCTCACAGTTCTTCAGGAACCGAGTCGGGGTCGGAGTCTGATCTGGTTTGGGTTGGAACACCAAGAATTGCTCAGGGAGAGCCCAAAAAACCCCACTTTACCCACCCCAGCCTTTCACTGGGAGCCCTGGGACACGTGTGTGTCACCTTGGGGACAGCAAGTGACAGTTTGGAACGGGGACAGTCACTTCTTGCTGGTTTTGTTTCTCTGGCGTTTATGGAAATAATCACTGGAGCACGAGGATTTCTGTGAATTCCGGGATGCGGAATTCCCGTCCCTCCCAGCCCGGGGTTCTGCTGGACAAGGATGGAAAACCGGGAGTCTGATCTCCCTGAAATCATAGAAACAGGGAGTGATGAGAGGGGAAAGCAACTGACGGGAGCAGCCCCAGGCCAGGCAGAGCCTTTTCCCTCCCCGTGCCTGCTCCCATCCCAGAACCGCAGGCAGATTCCCTGGGAATGCTCACAGCCCCCGCTGCCCGCAGCCATCCCCGCGGGACCGTTCACCACATTAACGCGGTGAGTCAGGATCTCTCTGGCCACCACCCAGCCCATAAAAGCACAAGGAAACCTCCCTGCTCCAGCCAGCCTCGAATTCTGCCGGGAATCCCACCAAAGGATCCATCCGGCACAAAAACACGGGGATTTTCCAGCACAAGGAGCATCCCTGGGATGATTCAGCCTGACCTGCACGAAGCAGCCAGACTCCAAACCCTCCCTCTGCTGCGTTTGCCACTGAAGCAAAATCCCCCTCTGGGCATCCTTCTCTTCCCCCCAGATCCCAATCCATTAAATCCAGGAACTTCATCAACCGAATCTCTCTGCAGGAGGTTGTTTTTCCAGGGGTTTAACAGCTCTCAGGGCTCGTTTGGGATCATTCCCTGCTCAGCAATGCCCTTCTGAGCCGCACAGATTTCCACGGCGGCACAAACAAAGCCTGGAACCTCTGTGGTCCTGTCCCTCCCCGAGCCGAACCCCAGGGACTGCAGCAGCTCCCGCCTCGCCCACAAGCGCCCGTTCCCACAAAAATCCCTCTCCCTGCTGCCAGAAGAAGGATTCTTTATGCCACAGCCAGGTCCTGCTCCGGCCACACGGCCTCGGGAGTGGGGAGGGACAAGAAATCCCAGAGACAAAATGGTGGCTTAAAGCAACCCCAGGACAGATGGAATTTCAGGCAATAACGGGCCCGGATCTCAGTGCTCAAAGCCAGCAGGGGTTTATAGCCCTCACACCCCCCTCCCTGTGCCAGACACGCTGGGCCCGCACTGGTTTGGGGGGGGTTTAGCTGGTCCTGAACTGGCCATGGTTAAACTGGTTTTGTTTGGGTTTTTTTGTGTTTCACCCCAGAGCAGTCCCTTGAGAACCAGCCCCGGGGAGCTGGGAGAGGGGCCGGAGCCTGTTCCTTGTGCTCCATCCCCTCATGCCTCACCAGGGAGAGGAATTCTGGCTCTGGGAGCTGTGGGGCTCAGGGGGCTCACGGGGGACTTTGGCCCCATTTCTGTCCCACACCCCCACGTGTCCCCGAATGGATCCAGCAGCACCGACCCTCCCGCTGTGCTCCCTGTCTGCAAAGGGCTGCACCCAAGCAAAAGTGACCCTCAGGAATCTGAGTTTCTGTCAGCTCCTGCTCCAGCTCCTCACCATCACTCCCATGGAATGATCCCACTGGGAATAATCCCACTGGGAATGAATTCTCCCTCTGCGAGAGCCCTTCCCTGGGAGCAGCTTCCTACCCACAGCCACAGTTCACTCCAAACCCTCCAGAAACCAGCTGCATTCCCATTCCCTGCTTCAACACCGCCTTTGGGCTGGACATAAACTGGGAAAAAGGCGCCAGGCTCCTGCAGCAGCTTTGTTTTCCCTTAAAAACCCTTCAGGAAGTGTTTCCCCTCTCCTTGCTCTCAGCAACAGCCTCCTCACCCAGCAGTGACACAAAAGGGACAGGAGGGACTCTGGAACCTGCCGGACAAAAATCTGTGGGGTTTGGGCTTCCCCCCCAGCTTTACAAAGGCAGAGCTCGGTGGGGCTTTAATTTATGAACTGCAGCTTCCTAAAAGCTCAGGAAAATTGACACCTGGGCTGAGAGGGGAAGCTGCTTTGTCAGGTTTGGTTCATCGTCCTCAAAGCAGAAACGTGAAAGCCCTTCTGGCCATAAATCCTCCAGCCTTTAATAAAAAAGGGTGAGAGCTTAAAAAAAAAAAAAAGAAATTTAAAAAACCCCCAAACCCCACAAAACCTGATACTACCATAAAAACAGAAAAAACTTGGAAGCCTCTGGCTTTCCTTCGCCCTGATTAAATGCAGATCACAGGAGGTTTTATGGGTTTTGCAGTGCATCTGGTCCCTGGCATCAATCTTGCCGGGCGCTGGCCGGGCACATACCTGCGATGATGACGGAGTCGGTGCGAGCGGGGCCGAATTTCAATGTCATCTCATGCTTGTGTTTATGAACCGCCAGGTGGTCCTCGTTTGTGAACCTCTGAAATGAAACAATTTAGAAAATGGGGAATAAATGCATTTTGTGTTTTATGGGGCCCGTCCTGCGCTGGGCGTGGGGGGAGACGCGGCTGGAGCGCGACCACCGCGAGGGCTCCGTGGGGCTGGAGGGGGTGGGCGGCTGTGAAAGGGTGGTGGAAGCACAGGGGTGCCAAGGGAAAGGCCTTCAGTGGGGGTTCTGGAGGGTGGGGGGCGAGGATTTCTAATAATCCGGGTTTTTTAGCGATGGAGCGAGGCGGCGGCAGTGATGGAAGCGCGGATCTGCACCGCTCAGAATTCTGAATTCCAAAATTCCCACTTTGTTGCTGGCTGAGGAACCGGGGAATTTGGTGCAACTGGGGCAACTTTTCCTGTGTGGGGTGAGGCAGAGCCGGCCCCTGCCTGGCAACACTACTCCGGAATTTTTACAGAGCGAGGACGGAGCCGACCCCGCGTGGGAGGGGGAGCATCTCCCCCACCCCAAAATTCCACCTGCGGGGAGAAGCGCAGGGCAAACCCCAGCCTTTAGGGAGGGTTTGGGGAGGGTAAAAATCCCCCTTGAGGGCTTTGGGGATGGCTTTGGGGATGGGAAAGGCAGACAAAGGGAGGGAGGGAGGGCTGAGGAGAGGGGGAGCGAGGCAGGGACGGGGTTAAAGCACAGCCCCATAAAGCCCGAGGATGGATTGCGTCTCTCCTAATAGACTGCGACAAACGGCGGCCGGGGCACGGCACCGCAGCATTTTTATGCACCCAGCAGCACCGGGCTGCTTCTAGAAAAGCGCTGCAGCAGCGGCAGCAGCGGCAGCAGCGCATTCCTGCCCTTTTCCCCTTCCTCCCCTCCCTCTCCTGAGCATCCCAACCCAAACCCACCCAGAGCCACCTGTTCCTGTGGGGCTGCTCGAGTGTGACACCCCACTTCGGGCCTTTTCCCGGCTTTATTTATGGCTCTGTTGTTTTAGCAAATAAATCTGCGTTTTCCAAGCTGAGCAGAGGCAGGGGACGATGCCTCGGTGGCAGGGGACGATGCCTCAGCGGCAGGGGACGATGCCTCGGTGACAGGGGACGATGCCTCAGCGGCAGGGGACGATGCCTCAGTGGCAGGGGACGATGCCTCGGTGGCAGGGGACACCAAGCCATGGGGCCCCTCCACACCCAGCCCCTCCTCCCCTCGGCTCAAGGACGAGGGGGGCACACAAAGTGACCTTCAAAGCGCTGCTCACAAGGTGCTTTGGCAGCCGCTCATAATTTGGGTTCGAATTTAAAGAAATCAGAGCTGGTGGGAGAAAAGCCAAGAGGTTTTTGCCTGTGGAACTCCAGGCACAGACTGAGCTCCGTCTTTCCCAGCTTCGCTCCGTAACTAAACCTTAAATAAACCTGAAATAAAATTTCTCGACGGTTCAGCCAAAATCTGCCTGATCTGGGCTTTTTTCCTCCCCGCAGCTTCCGATCCCTCTGCTCTGCTCCAGCCTCGCCATAAACTCTTTTTTTCCAAGGAGCTTTTACAAATCCCGGTGACCCCCGAAAGGCTCCCAAACAAAGGGAAAGCGAGCGAGGGAGAATCAGCAGCACCAGTTCCGCATGGCCCTGGAAAGCGCCGGCGGAGGGCCTTGGAAGGGAAAGGACACCCACATTTTTCCATGGTTTTGTCCCAAAATCCCTGTTTTTTATAGGATTCGGCTGCCCGCGGTGGGACATCAGTGGGATGGGGTGAACCGAGGGAAATAAACCGGGTTTTGTGTGGAGCGGCGGGGTTGGGATGAATATTTAGCAGGCGGGCGGCGTCGGAAATCCTGAACACCAGAGACAAGGGGGGAAAAAAATGAACAAGATGATAATTCCCAATTCTCCCGCTCCTTTTTGTGCTAAAGAAATGGCATTTTTAGGTCAGGCAGGGAAGAGCGAGAGGTGCAGAGCGGGGTCGTGTCTCTCCCAGCAGCCCCAGCCCAGCCTCGCCAACGCCGGGTTTATTTTAATCTTTCATTTTCCTTCATTGCCGGATTTTTTTTTTTCCCTAATTTTTTTTTTTTTTTCCCTGGCACTTTCGGTGCGTCGGGCGCGCGTTACAGCTCTATTTAACATCTTTATGTGGGCTCACAGCTCGGGAGCTCTCTCCTTCCCTGCGCAGAAATGCTCACAGACACAATATATCTTTCTCCACACATTTCCAAACGCTGAAACCCAGAGGCTGAGTCTGGCACTTGGGTTCTAAATCATGTCATTTTACACGGAGAGGGGAAGCAGAGGGGGGAGACGAGGGGGGGAAGAGTAGGGAAAAAAAATGGAATGAGTTAAAGCCACAGCACTGGCTTTAATATTTAATCTCCTTCCATCAGCAGCTGACATCCAGCAGGGTTATTTCAGCTGCTATTTTGCGGGTGTCGGAATTAAAAAGAAGATGTTGGCTGTAAAGTCTTTGGGGCGAGGGACAGGAGCAGGGTGAACGCGCTGCCAGCCGGCCCTCGGGGTTTTCCGCCCGGGAAAAAGGCTGGAACTGCCTCCTGCAGCCCTAAATTTGGCATTTTCCCTCCCCAGCGCGAGGGCCCTGCGGAGCCGGAGCCGCCGCGGCCGTCGGGGTTCGGGCTGGATGCACCCGAGGGTGCCGCGGCTCCTTGGAGCCAAGGGCCCCGAGGCCCCTCAGCGCTCGGCACCCGCCGGGCTGTGACAGCTCCGCGGATAAATGTGCTCATCTCAAAGCCCTCATTTAATGGCACACGGTGCTTCCAGCCGGACCCACGCTCCGGCGCCGGCGCAGCGGGGCTGAGGCCCGGACCCCCAGGCGGGCAGGAGGGGATTTTTCCAGCAGTTTAACAAGCACAATGTGGGGAACAAGGGGTTGATCGCTCGGGGTTCATCCTGATTTTTGGAGAATCTGTGTTTGGTGCAGGGAGGGGGGTCAGGCGAGCGCCGGAGCTGCCACAGGATGGGGGATCCTGGAGCAGGAGCTCTCCCGGCAGCTCCAGCTGGTTTTTAACCTTGCCGATGCTGCTCGGAGCCCATCACCGAGCCCCTCCCCTGGCCAGAGCTCCCTGTGAAACAGCCTGGGTGTAGCTGCAGCAGCGCAAACGAGCCCCGTCCCCTGCCGGGCAGCCTGGAGGGCTGGAAGGGCGAGGAGCCAACGCTGCCTCCCCCACGCTCATCACGGGGCGGAATTCACGAGCTGTCAGCACCGGCGAGGCTGAGCCGCTGCTCCGGCTTAACTCCAGCACTGGAGGCACCGTGCCCACCAGGCTGGAGTCACCGTGCCCACCGGGACACTCCTGACACGGTGGGGACACCAAAGGGACCAGCGGCAGCCAGCACTGGGGTCACCGTGCCCACAGGGACACAAAGAGCAGCAGCAGCCTGCACTGCGGAGCGGGAGGGAAATGATGCAGTGCAGGCACGAGCTGAGCTCAAAGGCACCGGCTTTAAAAGCAGCCACCCTCTGGGTCCGGGTTTCGCTTCCAAAATCCATCCTTGCTCTCCCCACAGGCTGGGGTGAGAGTCTGGGGATGTCCTGGGGTCTGCCTGGCTCTGCTGGCCCAGCCGGGGCGAGGCGCAGGGCACCCACGGGGCCGGGAGGAGGGCAAGGCCATGGCCCTGGGGGGGTTGGACCTCCTGGCCCCATCCCAGCCCATCCTCCCTGCTCCTGGCCCGCTGCCCACGGCCCATCCCTCGCACTCCATGGATTTCCAGGCTGCAGAGGCATTCCCTGCCCCTTTCCAGGCTGCACAGACACCCCCTGCTCGCTCGGCACAAGCGCGGGGTAGCTCAGGCGGGGCCGGGGTGCCCCGGGGACCCCAGGGTGGCTGTCCCAGGGTGAGTGATGTGACCCCCGGTGCTGGCTCCATCTCCCCCATCTCCCAGCTGAGCAATGCTGGGATAATTCCCTCCCTGACTGCGCGGATTAATTCGCTAATGTGCCTAAAGTGCCCCGATTCGGGAGTGATTCACGGCTGGAAAGGCCGGGGGGAACATCACAATTATCCAGGCCCATTTCCATGGGAAGAGAGGTGTCGGGATGAGGAGGGAACACTGCAAAGACTTGGTGGTTTGGAAGAATTCAGCAACGCACGGACAGATTGTCTCGTTTCCACACTCGTGGGAGACAAGAGGCACAGATTTGGGAAGGTCCCCGGTGGTGCCCAGCAGCTTCCAGAGGAGCTCGGAGCCTGCTTGGGAAGCTCGTGGTTGTTTTCCACGCAGCAGCCGAGGTCACCGAGCGCTTCTGGAAGGTGCCGGCAGCAGCTGGAGCGGGGACGGGAAGCGGCTCCCGATCCCCGGTCCTGACGGAGGATGAAGGATGAGGGGGGAAGGTTTAGAAGGAGCAGCTCAGGAAGGAAAACCAGACCGGGAATCGCGCTTGGAGAGCTCGGGCTCCACAGCGGGGTCGTTTTCCACAATCCAGGGAAAAGCTGCAGGAGAGGGAAAGCTGGGAGAGGTGACCCCCCCCACTCCCGGCAGCTCTGCTGGGTCCTGCTCCACACCGGGATGCACAATCCCGAGCATCCCGTGCCTTTCCCGAGCCACGGGCCGCAGGAAAAGCCAATTCCCGCTGGCTCCGTGAAACCTGGAAGGCTCCAGGCAGCTGCAGGAAGGGAGCCCTGGGTGCATTTTGTGCCATTTCCCCCCCTGCAGCTGCCCCCAGCTAAAACTGCAGCGAGATTTAAACCCTGAAATGTTATTTTTGGCTCTGGCAACTCCAGGGACCCTGTGGCTCTGCCTTTCCCTTTAAAACCCTGCTCCCTGCTGCCCCGTGATTGATTCCCGGTCCTTCCTTGTGTTAAAAAAAAAGGGAGGAATAAGAATAATAATCAGAAACTCTGGGCAGCCCTGGGTGAGGAATCCCCGGCCCAGCAGCCCCACAGAACATTGTGCAAAGCACCAAAACTGGGATTTCCCCCCTTTTTTTCTTGTTGGCTCAGATTTTTTTTTCCTTTTTGGTAGGATACTCCCCAAACTTCCCTGCAATTTACATAAAGAGTTAAGCGGGTTCTGGTTCCCATCCCATCCCACCAATCCTCCTTGGCCAGAAGGGCAGAGCATTTAACTGGGAGTAGGTAAATAATTTCATTTACATTTCTATGGCTTCGCTTATCCCAAAGGGCTTCTGAGGCACGCGCCCCTCCTGGAATGCAGGTGTTTGGGCAGGGGGGGAAGGAACCATCTGGCTGAGTACGTGAGGAGCCAAGGACGTCCGGGGCAGAATCCTCCAGAAACTCCGGATTCCACGTCCCTTTTTTTATTTTCCCCTTGGATTTCAGTCAGATCTCCCAGGTGGGAGCAGACACGAACACCACGGAGCAGAGCCGGGACAGAAATGCCAGGAACGGGGTTATCCCGGTGGGGTTTGACCCGGGTTGTTGGGCACCATTCACCACCAAAGCCAAGGAGCCTCCCGAGGTCTGGGCTTCGGGAGAGGGGCGCAGGGAGGGAAGGAGCAGATGGAGGAGTTGGGCTATGGAACACCTGGGACGGGAACGGCGCCGTGCTTTGTCCTAGGCACACAGCCCAGGAGCCCCGGGAGGGCTGCGGGAATTGCAGCCCCAGTTGCCTCCGGGCTGGAATTACAGGGATACAAACCCGAACTGGTTCCCAAATCTCCACTGCGTGAGAGCAGGGAGGGTTTCCTGCGGCACCGACCCCGCTCGGGGGGGACGGAGCCCATCCCACGGAGCAGATCCCTAAAAGCCGGCGGGGACAAAGCCCGAGCAGCGCCGGGTCCCGGGAATGCAGCGATCCCCGCTTTCCACACGGTGGAGCATTCTGAAGCGCCGCTTTCCTCTCGATGCGAGCGCGGGTGATTAAAAGCCGTGTATTAATTACCACTGCCACAGGAATTAAGGGGAGAGGCCCCGCGGTAATTAACGGGGTGAGCGAGGGGGTGGAGCGGCCGCGGGAGCGTCAGCGGCTCCAGAGCCCGAGCCCGGCGCGTCCCTCGGGATCGCCGGCTCTGGATGTGAATCATTACCGCAGCCCCGCTCGAGGCCCCGCAGCGCCGCAGCTTCTCGCTGTGACCTTGGGCAGCCACGGGTCCCCGCCGCCCGCGGAGCCGGCGGAACGGGACAAGGCTCCGTCCTCCCGGGGCGCGGCGAGCGGAGCGGCTCCGCGGCCGCGCTCCGAACCCCCGCCCAGGAACAAAGGCACGGGAGCTCGGCGCTCTCCCGCCGGCTCCGGGCGTAGGGACCGAGGAGAAGGCGCGGGATGAGCGGAATTCCTGCCCTAGGGAAGAGAGCGGCCGGGCCGAGCAGTTCCGCGGCGTTGAAGGAGGAAAATTAGGAATTATCGGGAATTATGCAGCTGCTGGTGGGTTTTCGGGGGACAGTGCTCATGTGGGGAGAGAATCGTGAGCCCCTGGTAGAAAACACCGAGTGAAAAAAGAGAAAAAAATAAAAATAAAATCAAATCCCCCTCCAAGGCTTCAGCTCTTCCTGCTGTCCCCTGCTGCTCATTCAGTGTCACCCTCCTGTCCCGGACACCCGACAGCTCCTGAAGGAATAATCCGGGAGCTTTCCCCAGAGTTTTATCCCCCAGCAAACAAACAAACGGGGGGGATTTAGAGTGCGAGCGAAAGAATGCCAGGAAACTCCGTCCCTGCACAGCCCAGGAACAAGAATGGAAGTGTAAAAATAATTAAATCCGAACCAGAGTCCATGAATTTGCTGCATCTCCGTGCCCCAGGAGGCTGCGGAGGGATTGGAAAACGCCTCTGGAAAGGGGGCACAGCCGGGAGAGGCTTTGGCAGCGGGTGGGACCCTGGGATGAGCTGCTCTGATTCCCTGCTCCCTGCCAGGCCGGCATCCTGGAATTCAGTGGGAATTGGGGGTGAGGGCAGAGCCCTGCAGCCCGCAGAGCACCTGAGCCATGGAAAGGGAAAAGGGCAAAAGGGAAACTGAGGCAGGACGGAGCCAAAGGCTGGATTTGGGATGTCCCTCGTGGATTTGGGATGCCCAGGGCAGTGTGACAGGACAAGGGGCTCGGGTGGTGCTGTGGGAGCTGCCGCGCCAGGCAAAGGGACTCCAGCCGCTCCCTCAGCTCCAGTCCAGCCCCTTCCCGGCCATTCCCCACCCCGTTTCCCCAGGGCTGGTGGAGGGGAGGTTCCATCTCTTGGCTGTCCCCTCGGAAGAGGCCCCACACCACCCCCCCGCACTCACCATTGTCTCAGAGCTCCCCGAAAAACGACCCTAAAACAAATCCTAACACAAAACTCGGCTCCAAGGGGATCCGGCTCTGCCCGTGCGCGCTGGAAGCGCCAGCGTGACTCAGCCTTGACCTTGGAACGCCACCACAATCACACGGAGGATGCCACGGCCCCATTCAGCTTTTTAGGGCCCTGGAATGGTGATTTCCTTCAATTCAGCGCAATATTGGGAATGTGCCCACCCATTCACGGAGCACGAGCCGCCGCTGATGGCTTTATCGCCTGGAAAAGGGGTTTTTGTGGATTTATCTCCCGGGGAAGCTCCAGCAGCAGCAGCAGCTGCCTGGGAAGGGCAGCAGGTCAAATGCAAAGAGAATTCAGGTCACTCAGAGCTTTGGGGTTTGTCCCCTTTAATCGGTGGCATGGAGGGAAAAGCTGCAGGGAAGTGCCGACCCACGGATCCCGGGCATGGCTTAAACACAGCCCAGAAATGGGGAGAGGGAATTCCTGAAGGGTGGGAGATCACCCGGGGAGAGAGACAAATCGGGGGGGCAAACTGAGATTTGTGGGTCCTTGGGAACAACGGGGATATTCTGGAAAGGAGCTGCAGAATCCCAGGGGATTCCCTCTGGGCTGCCCAGGGGAGCTGTGGCTGTCCCATCCCTGGAAGTGTCCCAGGCCAACCTGGGATGGTGGAAAGTGCCCCTGTCCCTGAGCAAGTCCTGTCCTCGCACCCCTGCTCACCCAGCCCTATTTATGGAGCTCCCAGACCTTTTCCCAGAGCTCCATTTCCCACCCTGCAGCAGTTCCCTTCATTTTCCTCGTTTCCAAAGCACCAAAAATTTTCCGGCAGTGCCATCCTCAATCCGTGTATGAAAATTCATTTTCGTGCCTCCCCATGTCTCTCCCTGGAGATTTTGGCCAATCTGCAGCTCCCTTCCCTCCTTCCCTGCCCCTGCTTCCCACATCCAGCCGCATTCCCGGCTCCTGCCTGCACCGAGCCGTCAGCACTGCGGTAATTAAAGCTTTTAAAAAAGGAGAGGAGCAGCAGCAGCAGAAAAAAATCGGCGTTTGCCTCTTTTTGCCTCTTGGAAGAGCCACCTGTTTTATCGGAACGGGGATTTATGGGCACATTAACGCGGAGCTGCTGCTCCCACCCTGATGAGGTTCTCAGTGACCCTCTTCTCCCTGGAGATTTATGATTTCTCCCAGCACACTCCCATGCCCGACTCCATCCTGCAGCTCCTGGATCGCTCTTTCTTCCCCCAAAATCGGTTTGCAGAAGGGACTGAGTTTTCCCAGCCAGTGGGGTCAGGTTTTTGTGGCAGAGGCTGTTTGCTTTTATCCCATTTTTTTCCATGAGGGGACTCACACCGGGAGGTTTGAGCCGACCCTGTGATGGGATCAGACTCGGGGAGCAAACACTGACACGATCCCGACAGAATTCCAAACAAAAGCTGGAGCCTCCCAGCTGCACTTTGCTCCCAAATCCCCCCCTGGCTACCCCAAACCCTTCCCCCTGCAGCCCCCGACAAAACCAAGCGGATAAAATCCTCAAGTGCCCGGAAAACCTTTCCCAGCAGCTTCCCCCACATCCCAGGGCGAGGTGAGGATTCAGTGATGTGGAAACACAAAGCCAAGGTCACCAAAATCACATCCTTAAGGGGTCTGAGCCATTTTTCCCGCCCACGTTTTGGGCTGCAGGTAATAAAATCTCACACGGAGCAAAACGCATTGAAATTCTCCTCCGGAGCTCTGCGAACGTCGCCGTTTGCAGCAAACACCAGCCAAGCCTCGGACAAGGAGACAAGAGAGGCACAGAGGTTCTAACATCAAACCACGGGCAGGAATCGCCTCCCCTGGCCACGGAGCCACGGGCCGGGGCGAATTCCCGTGGGGAATGAGCAGGCTGGCTCAGGAGCAGGGTTAGAAGGGAACTGCGGCAGTGCTGCGGGGCAGGGAGGGCTCACAGCCGAGTCCTGGGCACTGCAGGGCGCTGGGAAGGGCTCATTCCCAAATCCCTGGCACTCCAGGACACCGGGAAGGGCCCACACCGAGTCCCGGGCGCTCCGTGGCACCGGGAACCCCTCCCGCGGTGGCTCTGCCGGTGCCAGGGTGGCAGCAGCAGCAGCAGCAGGGACAGGCGGGAGCCTCACAACAAAAGGGAAGGCAAGGGAAGGGCAGAGCCGGCACGGGATCGGCGGCTCCTTCCACTCAAGCCTGGTCTGGATCGCTTAGAGCCCTCCTTTGGGTGCTTATTCTCACAAATGAGGCGTTTTGGAGACGGAACCGCTCACCCCCGTCCGGAGCCGACGCTGAAGGTGTTTGAGCAGCCAGGGCTGACGCTCTGAATTCCCGACGATTATTCCGGTGACCCTAAACCCCCCCTGGCCACCCCGGCCCCCGCCACGCCCCCGCCTCAAACCGCAGCCACGCACACATTCCCCGTTTATAAATATCCTGGAGGGAAGCGGCCAAAACCCTCTGCCGGTGCCCCAGGGGCGATCCCAGCCCGTCCCCCGCCCGAGGGTTTTGTTCGGCAGCGCTGAGATGTGCCCGCAGCTCGTCGTGCGCTGCCGCAGAGCTCCCCAGCCCAGCCCAGCCCAGCCCTGCTCGCACAATTCTTTATTGTCTGCATCTTTATTCCCAGGGGGAATTTTAGGACTTTAATGTTTTTATTGTTTTAATCTGGCATATAAAAAAGAAACAAAAAAAAAAAAATCACTTGAGCTCGACAGCTGGGCCGAGCGCTCGGAAGCCGCGGTGCTGGAGCAGGTGTTAAACACGCGCTGCTGCTCCGAGATTTAGGGAGGTTTGAGGGGGGCGGGATGAGCCCGAGCCGAGCTCAGCCTCTCCTGCCCCGCGTTTCGCTTTTCTGCCGCTCACCTCGAACGTGCTTCGGCCAAAATTCAACCCGAACCCGGGCGGGGCTGACCCCGCTCGCCGCCTTCGGGACGCGCGGGGTTTGGTCTTTAAGAAAAAGCCCCAAAGGTGCTTTTTTCTCTCTGCTGACCCCTCCATGCCCAGCCCTTTGTGGAGGAGCATCGCCAGCCCGGAGCATCCACCCCGCTGCTCCCGGTGCTTCCATGCCCCCTGTATCGACCCTCAACAGCCCGACCCGAATCCCGACCCGGAGGAAGGTTCTCACATAGAGCAGCGAGAAACTGAGGGGGAAAATGTGAGCCCAGAACGCCCCAAAGTGTAAAAAAATCGCCTGAGTAGGAATCCCGCATCTTTCTCTAGAAATACAGGAATTAAAGGTGGTTTTCCATCCTGCTCCCAACATTTCCGGGCTCCGGGTGCTCAGGACACGCTGTGTCCTATTTGCCCGTGCTCCAGCATTCCCAGTATTCCCAGTATTCCCGCTGCCAGCGCCGGGAAAGCCGCATGGATCCCGCGGCTGCCGCAGAGGGGCGGAGCGGCCTCCGCCAGCCAACAAAGCATCCTTTGGAGAAAAAGGGAGGATTTCAGCTGCCAGAGCCGCGCCGAGCCCCGGCTGGGCTGGGACCGAGCAGGGAAGCGGCTCAGGATTTAAACCCCCGATTATTTGGGTGTTGTAATAAAACCAGGGCACAGGGCGGGGTCCAAAGGGAAACCTTCGAGTCCTTCTCCATCCCACAGAACCCCTCGACACCACCGGGGAAGGGGATAAAATCCCAGACACATTCCCCCACCTCCAGCTTGGGTTTTTTTAATCCTTAAGTGACAGCTTGGCTGGATTTTACACAAGAAGTTTACAGAAAATCCTGCAAATTCAGGCACCTTTTGAGGGCTGGATACATCCTTTTCCTTCCCAGCCTTATCCCTGCTGCGATGCTGATTCTGGGATATCCATGATGCTGATAACGAGGTCTTTGTCAGAGCTGCTGCTCCGAGGAATAAGTGATTTGTTCTTGCAGTAAAATAAAAAGGATTTACAATTGTCTCAGAGCAGCGAGCACGGAGCGAGCGGGGCTTCAAAACCAAACAGCCTTGACTTCAAAATACCGCGTTTAACATCGGGAAATATTGTACTTGCCAGGAAAACACCCAGAGCTCAGAGGAGGGAGGAAAAGCTCCAACCCTGAGGATTTGGCAGCTCTGGTGGCAGCTTTGGTTGCACTTTAAGACCCCTCCCTCCCTCCCTCCCTCCCGTCCTCCCCACTCAGAGCCCCATTTCCATGGGTTTTAGGGGGGATAACACACAGGTTCTGCAGGTCCTGGCAGAAACCAGCCAAGGCCCAGCTCCGAGCTGTGCTCAGGCTCCAGCTTTGGTTCAGAGCAGTTTTCTGCTCCCCCTCCCTGAGCCCACGAGCACCAGAAGTGCCCGAGCCTGGCTCAGCTCCTGGCAGTACAATTTGCATTTCTGGGACAGAGCTCCAGGTGAGGGCTGGGCCCAGCTCACTCTGCTCACAGCAGAGACTCTGTGGGTGTCAAAGTCCCTTAAAGCCGAACAAGGAGCCACCCCCTGTGAGGGCACATCCAAGCTCCTTCTGGGGGGATTTTTGCAGCCCTGATCATGTTCCCAAAATAAAAGAGAAACCCTCTCTCCTCATTCCCTGCTGCTGCGGAAAGTGGAGACCATCCCATTAACTGGGAACAGCGAGGCTCAGCAGAAAAATACAAACCCCAAATAAATCAGAAATTTAAATAATTCGAAACCTGGCGGGGTCTGAGGAGCTCCAAACCCGGCTCGAGGGGCACAAGGATGAATAGTAAACCCTGAGTAAAGCCCTGAGTAACGGCCACGAATGCAGGGTTGGGATGCTCCCCTGGGATGCTCTCCTGCAGCCAGGGCAGGGAATGCTCCTCCTGCTGCCCTCGGGAAGTGCCCAGGAGCACCCCACCCACACAGACCCACGCTCACATCCCTGGCTGCTCCTCTGGAGCCCCGTGCTGGCTCCCGGCCCCTCTCCTCAGATTATTTACGGCTGCCGAGTCTGCACGTCCCCCTGGCAGAGCAGAGGGCTCAAGAGCCCAGCAGCCCTGCAAAGGGCCCGGCGCCTTCCCGCGATCCTGAGCCACCCTGAGGGCAGAGCCAGCCTGAGGGCAGTGACACTCTGAGGCCAGGGCCACCCTGCCTGCCTGGAGGCCAGCAGGGGGTCAGGATGGAGCCGCCCATCCTCGGGAAGGGAGCAGGGAGAAGCCCAGCGAGGGCTCTGCAGCAGAAAAGCCTTTCCTGCAAGGACACTGCGGCGCGGAGCTTCCCGGCTCATCCCAGCTCATCCCGGCTCGTTCCCGGCTCATCCCGGTTTCCCAAGAGCCCTGAAGGCTGGGGCAGTGCTGGGAACACCAGGGCAGCGATCCCACGGCTCCTCATCGCCGCTGGGTCAGCCCGGGGGGACCAGACCCCTTTCCCTGCACGGAACGGGCACTGAAATCCGGGTCTGGTGCCTTCCAGAGCCGCAGGATCCGCGGGAAGCCAGCGGCTCCTCCGGCACCCGGGCTCGTGGTCGGAATTTGGAAAGCTGTCCGGCCCCGTCTCCGCGTGACAGACGAGGGTCTGTGGCCCACACGTGCTCCCACTGCAGAGCAGCGCCAGCGTTCCAAGAACTGCCAAGGAACCCCAGCCAGAGGAATGATAAAGATTTTAACTTACAGGAAATGCTGCTATTAAATAATATTTAAGTCTTAATTATATTTTAAACCAGCCATTTTAGAAAAAAAGAAGTTCTATTATGGTGCTTTTGTAGTTAAAGGTCTGTCAACATTTCCATTTTAAACCTTCATTTCTAGGGAGTTTATAATTTGGCCATAAAAATTCATTCTAGGCTGGAACTTGGCAAACAGGGGCTCAGCCTAGGAGCAATATTTTTTATTATCCAATTTGGTTTAAATTGGTTTGGCCGTTTTTAAGTTATAGGAGTGTAAAAAATAAACGTTTACTGGTTTCAGATGCCTTCTCAAGCTTATTATTATTCAAAATTAGCCTTCCCCCTCCCCACCTCCAAAAATACCTTGGGCGAGAGGTGGGAGAGATCATTGGGCTCTGCTGACAGTCCAGGAGTTACGGCTCAAATTAATTCCCTCCTTTTCCTGCCAACAACTGAAGAGTTCCTAGAGCCAGCCCCGCTCCCGTGTGGAGCCATTCCGGCCCTGCAAGGCCAGGAGCTTCGTGCAGCATCTGCCACTCGGTGCAGGTCCTGCAGCTGCCTGGGCCTTGGGCTGCCATCAATAATTAACTCCGAAACCTGCATTCCTGGGAAATCACGGGAGACCTGGACACGAGATGGTCCTTGGCAGGGTTTTCCAACAGCTCCCAATAAAAAGCTGCAGCTGGGAAGGAGCCGGGGGTGGGCAGCAAGGAATTCCTGAGCACAGAGCTCCAGGTTTTCCCTGGGTTTCAACAACGGAGCGGGAGGTTTATGGATCAGCCTCCAGACCCACCTGGGTGCTGTAGGGACGCGGCTGCGACGTGTCCCCGCATGCCAAGCGCGGCCGAGGGGGAGCTGTGGCCCAGCACAGAAAAAAGGAGGATTTTATCGCTGCTCCACCGTTAAATTCCACCGTTTTTGTGTTAACATTGGGCTGGTGCAGGGAGGGGCAGCAGCGCGGCTCGGGAGGGACTTTGGGGCTTGTGGGGGGAGGTTTGGCACTGCCTGGGGCACCTGCCAGGGCTGCAGGTGGGATGGGCCCTGGGCTTGGGGCCCTGGGGACACGGAGCACCCTGCCCTGGGCTTGGGGACACGGAGCACCCAGCCCGTGGTGGCGTGGTGCCCAGGTCACCTGGGGGTCCTGGACCCACCGTGGTGCCCAGGTCACCTGGGGGTCCTGGAGCCAAGAGCACCGTGGTGTCCAGATCACCTGGGGGTCCCAGAGCCAAGAGCACCGTGGTGTCCTCCCTTGTGGGTGCTCTGATCTGCTCCCAGGGCCAGGATCGTCCCTGGCACTGGGGGAACTGGGCCCTTGCTGGCAGTGGGACGAAGCTGGACCAGGTACAGGCACAGCTCAGGGGCCACAGCTGGGAACCCCAAACTGGAAATCCCAGGCTGGAAATCCCGGAGCAGCCAAGGCCATGGGGACACGGTGCTGCCCCACAGCTGGAGTGGTGACAGGGTGAACTCCCCGCTGCTTGGGAAGGGGAAAGGCCATGTTTCAACCCCTCTCCATGCCCTACACAGGGAATAATCCATATTGGTTTGGATTATACAAGTCCCAAACCCCAGCTCAGCCAATGGCAGGGGCGTTTGGGGCCTCATCCATTACTGGGCAATGGAGATTTAAGGGATAATGGTCGTGGCAGCAGCGTACACACAGCAATAAACTGCTTCTGAGGTTGGTTAAATGCCAAGTGATGCTGAGGCCTGGACGCCATAAACATTATTTCTATTATATGACAAGATAAGAGGATACAATAAACCTGCGAGAAGGGGAAAAAAAAAAATCATTTTCTGGCCCGGTGCAAAGTTCTGGGCTCGGCGTTTCCTGGATGCTGCTCAAGGCATCACCTCCGTGCGAGGGTCCGGGGGGATGAACTGGTAAATGAAGGGGCTTTAAACAGCAAACGATTGTCTGAGGAAATGGCCTGGATAACTGGAGCTCTGGAATTAGGGCCGGAGGGATGATTTGTGTGCCTTGTAAAAGGGAAATGCTGTGCAGGGAGGGAGGGGAGGGCTGGGCAAGTGGTGCTCCCTGTTAAATATACCCAATATTCCCGTCCTGCTGTTACTTTGGGCAGCAGGAGCGGCCACGCAGTTTCATCAGTGAGGATATTCCTCCACAAGGGTGCTTTGGAGAGCCTGGAGCATCCCAAAGCCTTCAGGGCTGGTGTCTGCTGGGTCCCCGAGAGGGTTTGAGGCCATTTTCCAAGGGAGGAGATGGAGCCAGTGGAGAAACTTCCCTGTGGCTCCTGAGGCAGCAGCTGGAGCCCTCCCGGCTCCAGAGCTGTGCTCTGGGTGCCCTAATGAGCCAGCCAAAGGTTTAATTCCCTAATTAATGAGATGGGGCTGTCCCAGTGCCCAAACCTCGGGAACACTCTCAGCCCTCCCTGCTCCTCAGCACTGGGAGCGGCCGCAGTCCGGAGGGTGATGAGCAGCACACACCAGCCCGGATCGATTTCAGCACATGGATCCAAGGGAATCCTCGCTCCAGGCATCCCTCTGTGCCTTCCCAGGGCATTCCAGCTCCAGGGCCTGCTCCAGCTCCCTCCTGCCCTTCCAGGGGCAGGGACAGCTCCACTCCCTCTGCTCAGAGGGCTGCAAAAGGGGAACTTCGCCACCTGTCCTTGCGGGGAAGGCGCCGGACACGCGACCTTGGGCGCGGAGCCTTTTTCCACGGCACGTTCCGAGTCAGCTGCGCCAGCCCGGCCCGGCTGCTGGGAAGTGATAGCTGGGAGAATCCCAAAATAACCCCCCCTGCAGCCCTGGCAACCCCAAACATGTTTACAGCCCGCTGCACCCCCAGCCATGCGGGGCTCACGCACACAGATCTGCTCGGCTATTCTGGGTGCCCTCTCCCCCTCCTCGCTGCCCTCGGCAGCTTTTCCTGCATGGAAACAGGGAAAAAAAGGGAGGAAAAAGGGTTTAAGGCCTCAGAGATGGGGCTGGTGTCAGATACAGAGGGAAGGAAGCAGCTGCTGCAGCAAAGGATTAAATGGGAAGCAAAATAATTTGATTTTACACTTTACACTAAAGGGGGAATCGGCGCTGGTTTCACAGAGTTCTGTTGGGTTCTGCCAGTCCCTCTCCTCCTCCCATCCCAGTGAGCGTCGGAGGAGGCTGATCCCAAATTCCAGGGAGCAAAAAAGGGACTGAGCACCTTGTCCTGCTGTCCCCACCCAGGGGCCTGTCCCAGTTTCTCAGGTGGCACCAAAACCCCTCAAAAACAGGGAACACCCAGGAAGCTCAGCTCAGCCAGGATCAGCTTAGGATGGGGTCTAAGGGGTGAGCTGGGCTTGGCAAGGCTCTGAAACCTTCGGGGTGGGGCTCAGGTGCAGCACAGGGGACAAAGCCCCACAGGAGGACACTGGGACTTTCAGTGGGAGCTCTGTGGGTTCTTAAGGGATGACCTGATCCAGGAAACACCTGGAATTCCGTGGGGAACATCCTCTGCCCTACAAACAAACAGAAACTCCATCCCCAGCCTGGAAATCAGGCCCCACTTTTCCCCCAACCAGCAAATCCCATTAACCACCCTCAGAACCACCTCAGCCAGGGCTGCGGCGGATTCTCCACCCCTGGAAGAGTTTCCCATCGAGCCGGGCTGGATCCTCCCGTCCCATCCCTGCTCTGTCCTGAAGGACGTTCCGGGAAAAGCGTCTGTGAGGTCAGGCTGGATCCCCATGAATCATTCCGCTCAGAATTACCAGGATTCCAGCATTTCCATATTAACATGAAGAATTGTCGGAATTACCCATAAGCAGCAGGCTGGAACAGCCAGAGGAGGAAGCAGCCACCTTTAGATGTCATTTGTGGGAGATTGTGGGAGATTAAATTTAAATACATTGTTGTTTGCCTTAATTGCTTGTTTGAAGCCGGTTTTAGGGCCGTGTGATTGAAGGGCTCACACCATTAAGTGCTCAAACACAGCTAATACATTTTATAAATGGCCTGCACAATTTCACAGGCAAAGAAGTTTCAGATAAAGAGCAGCCTCCAAAAAAAAGGAAAAAAAAAAAAAAGGCAAAAGGAGGAAGTTCACCTGCAAGAGGGGAGGGAAGGATCTGGGTGAAGCTCCTGCCAGAACGACCAGAAAGCTGGGAAACCCTAAATATGTGGTTTTGAAGTCCTCAGGAGTTCCCAGATGAGGGTTCTGACTCATTTTTGTGCTGTGAAAAGAAACAGCAGCACGGATCCCTCACAGGATGCTCCCTGGGGATGCAGAATTCTCTTTAATTTCAGTTAAAGCCCCACAGGAGGCACAGAGGAATTAAACAAACTGAAGAACTGGACACACACAGGGGCCTTGGGATTGATTATCGTTCCCAAAACAATCCCAGTTTTGCAGCCAGGAAAGCAGGGTGAGCACATTACTCAACACCTGACTCAGAGCCACAATTTCCCCCCAAAAAAGGCATTTTGAGGTCCCAGTGCTTCAGAACAGGGATTTCGGAACAGCCCCAAATCCTGCTGGGCTCTGCACGGAGCTGCACTTCCAGGGCAGCCCCAGCTTCCAGCAGATCCCATTCAATCAGCAGGAATTCCCTGATGCCCCAGTTCCTCCCAGTACCAAGGGCCAGAGAGCCCCTGAGCTCAGCTTTGGGACGGCACCGTTTTCCCTGGAAATGAGAGGAAAACAGGATGGGGAGGAGTGACCGGAGGAGGATGAGCCTCCTTCACCTCCCTCATCCAGAGAACTCTGCAGCGGCTCCAGGGAGGAGAAAGTCACAATGGGTACGGAAAAAGCCCCATCCCAAAATAGCATTTTGGGGACCATTTACTGCAGCCCATCACCTGTCACATTCCCAGCTGCTCCAGAGGAGCAGCTCTGGAGCCTCCTCGCCCTGGAGGGGTTTGGATCCATCCTCTGGGAGCGGAATTAGCGGAGCAGGCCCGGGGCAGGTCGACTCACAACAATCAGCCCCCAAATCATGCAGGGTTTGCTGAGAGCTGAGAGCTCACAACCAGGATTTACACCCTGCAGATCCCGGGATCTGACTGCCTCCCGGGACCCCACAGAACGGCGCCTTGGAGCGCTCTGGCTCCGGGACAGAACGGCCCAAATCCCGCGGGATCGTACCTGTCCGCAGCCCGGGGCGCCGCACACGAAGGGCCTGTCGTCACCCATCCTTCACAGCAGCCTGGAGGGCAGAGAAGGGGAGAGAAATTGTTAAGCGAGCCCAAAAATCCCCACCAGCACCAGCAGGAGCTGCCCCTCTGCTGGGATGTCGTTTATCAGCCCTGGGATAGGAATTATTCCAGCCTGGGTTTAGGATTTGGAGGGACTGGGCGGGGGGGGTTTACAGCTGGAAAGGAACCTGGAAAAGTGTGGGAGCTTCCCTGGGCTCCCAGCACGGCCCAGAGGGTCACAGGAGCTTCTGCAGCTCGGTGTCACCTCCTGCAAGGTGGGGATAACGCTCAGCCCCTGAGGAGGAGCGGCAGCAAACCCCCCCAGCACGGCCTGATCCGCCCTGCCGGGGTATTGACAGGATCAGGGAACATCCTGGGATCCACAAGGATCATCGGCCCCAGCCCCTGGACAAGGCCGAGGATCCCCCGAGCACAAACAAATCAGCAGCGACAGTGGCAATCCGCAGGAAAACAAAGTGCGAGCGAGCCGCCGTCAAATAAATCCACGGCCTCTCTCTGCACCGGTTATATTTTCAATGGGAGAGAACTAAAATTTGTCATTTAATTAATTAAGGGATTATAGGAGTGGTGCTCCGTTTTACAAGGCAATAATCGGGCTCCCCAGTGGGTAAACTACAAGGCTGATGGCAGGGGCAGTTTATCACGGATTACAGCCAAGGATAACAAAACACTCACTCCTATTATGCTACAAGTGAAGCCGTTCTTATTAATAAAAAATAAGAGTAAATAAAGCAAACCCTCCCTCTCCAATCTCGAATTCAAGAAATAACAGCTCCCTCCACCCACTGATACTTTTACAGCAGGATTTTAAGAAGCTGTAATAAAGCAAATGCTCCCTGGTCGGGGGGTTGCTGTGGGAACACACTCAGGGCTGCTCCATGGGGCTTCCAGCACCTCCTGCTCCCAGCTAGGAGATGCTGGGAGATGCTGGAATGCCAGGAAGGGACCCGGAGCTTGGGGGGGAGAAGGGCTCTGCACTGGCAGCCCCGAGGGTGGGGAGGGAGGGCTGGTATTTTTAGGAGCTGTGTGAGAAAGAGCTCCAAGAATGCGGCTGGGGGAGCGGCAGGAGCTGCCCCTCCTGCTGCCAGGGAAAAGGGATCAATGAGCTGCTTAGAATGAGAAAAATTGGTTATTTTCCTACTGCAGGAGGTGAATTCCCTCCCCTCAGCCCCAGCAGCGAGACCCAAAGGGTGATGAGAGAGGAGCTGTGATCCCACAGGAACAGAAGCAGAGATGTCCCCAGCGCTGGGTTGGGTCTGGGTTTGTGTCTGGATTTAGGGAGCCAAACCCCGGGGCCCGTGCAAACAGGAATGGGGATAAACGTCCCTGTCACCAGCAGGAATGGGGACAAACGTCCCTGTCACCAGTGGAAGGGGCTGGCAGCCAAACCCCTGCCTGGCCAGGGGTAACAAAAGCACCCAAACATCAGGAACGGCCCCAGAAAAGCCCCAGAAGTGACACAGGGCACAGACCTGTCCTCACCACCAGCACGAGAACTCCGCGCTCTCCCTGCCTCGTATTTACACTTTTGCCAAAGCCCTCTGAGGAATTCAAGCAGCAGGAAAACCACCCTGCAAGCCGTGGCACCTCAGCTGCCTCCCAGACAGGACAAAAACCAGAACCGGGACAAAACACAGGGCAAAAAGCTCGGTTTCCTTGAGCTGGAGCTCCAGGAGGATCCTCTCATCCCTTGAAGCGAGGTTTGGCTGCTGGCTGGCTGCAGAGTACGAGTGGTGCGTCCACACGGGCGCTCAGATTTATGTCACATTTAGCCAGGATAAATTGCGTCCATAAATTCCGCCCTTAAGAAGAGGCCGGGTGAGGAGCTGATTGGATGCCGGGAGCACGTTCCCGGCCCTCTTCCGGCAGCCCTGGGACGATATTTCACTGTTTTGATGGGTTTTAGTGCATTGGACACGGCCGGGGAAGGAGGAAATGCACAGACAGATTGGTCACATGGCCCTGACAGGGCTGGGGGAGCTGAGGGGAATTTTCACCCAAAGCAGGCCTGGATGGGGATTCTTCCCTCTCCTGACCCACACAGATCACCTGGAGCCGGCTGGAAATGACCCAGAGCGTGTCCCAGCCCCCTCAGAGCCCCTCTCCTGCAGCCCCTTCCCCAGAGCAGGAGCTGTGTGTCTGCTGTGGTTTCAGACGCCCAAGGGACCTTCTGATCCCCTCCGCATCTCCTTCCCACCTTCAGCTGCAGCAGCTCTAACTCCTCCCCACAGCAGCAGCTTCTCTGAAATCAAAATCTGAGTTTTACCCACCTAAAAGGGCCCTTGGGGCAGGAGCTGGAGCCGGGGAGAGGCTGCCCAGGATCCAAGGAAAACCAGAACCTTCCCTCCCCCTCCGAGCCCTTCCCCTGCTGCCCACCAGAGCCTCTGTTTACCCTGAGCTGCTCTTCCCCACCTCAATAACCCAAATTCCCACTCCTTCCCAAGCTGGATCCTGCCAGCCCAGCTGCCGCTGTCCCCACGGCCCGAGTGGTGCCCAGCCGTGTTAACGAAGCCGCCAGGAGAAGCCGAGCCCGTGGTCCTGGGCCAGACATTCCATGGGGGAACCTGGGAGTCCCCGGCAAGGAATGAGCCCCGTGCCAACGCTCCACAGAGCAGCCTTCCCGAACGGGCTGTCCCAGGACACCCCGCTGGCACCTCCTGGAAGCCAGCTGAAAAAACTGCCCTTGGAAACAGTCTGGGAAGAAGGGGCAGGAGAAGCAGGATGACGTTCCCAAAGCCCCTTTGGCACTTCTGGAGCTGTTCCTCCAAGATGCTCCACACATCCCCGAACTGAGCCTTGCAGAGGTGGAGTTGTGCGTGGTGACAGCCTGGTGACACGGGAAGGGTCACACTCAGACCCTGGGCTGGCCTCAGCTGTGTCACCACAGCCACTGCCACACCTTCACCACAACCACCCCAGCCCCGGCCCGCCCTCACACGTTTTGGCATCGGGTTTTGTGTTGCTGAAGCTCCCATGGACCTGTTCCAGCTGGATTAGAGAAGGACCTGAGGGTGGAAGCGTCTCAAGCCGGGATTTGGGAATCTGAGTCTCTTCCAATGTGCCAAAGTCAGGAGCAACTGGGCCCTCGTCCCCTGGGGGCTCCCAGGCTCCTGTGTCCAGCTGCCTGCTGCAAACCCCTTGGGTTTCTACATCACCTCAAATCCCCATGAAAAACAACAAAAAAAAAAAACAACTGAAAAATCACCTTCTCCTTAAAACCTCAGCGTGAAGCTGGAAGAAACTCCTGGTCCTTAACTCTGCTGAATGCTGGGGATAGAGCTGGGGTGAAAAATGCTCTAAAAATAAGGCTCTATTGTTGTCCTGGCATGTGACTCGCTGCTGCAGGAATGCTGGTGCCCAACTCTTGCATCTGGGCCTTGCAGGACGGGCAGGAATGCTCCGGATCCCAAAAAACACTCGGGGGGATGCAGACACTGTTCTGGGTTGGGTTTGCCAGCACTGATCCCTCTCCAGCAGGGATCCCTCTCCAGCCCTCTCTCCTCCACCAGCACCACCACATTTCTGGGTTATACCCGTAAATCATGAGGATAAACTTTACATTAATGTGACCACAAAATTAAAGCTGAGGGCTGCACCAACCCTGAACCAAAACCAGCAGAGCTGCGAGAGCCACCTCCTAAAAATAGGCTCAGACTGAGGAGGCACAAAAGCACGCTGCTGACAGAGTCCCTGGGCTGAGATCTGGGCAGCGGCGAGCGGGGAATGAGCTGCAAAATGAGTCAGGAGGAAGGAAATCGCTGGAGAGAGGGACACCAAGGGACAGGCTGTGCCCAGGAAAGGGGCAGAGAGGGGCAGGAGGGGAGGCAGCGACCACCGAGCCTCTGGGCAGGAGCTCCTGGAACTGTTCAGGTGCCAGGCAAGGCTCTCGTGGCTCCCTCACCCCTCAGACCTGCAGCTTCCAAAGCCTGGATGGAGCAAAAGGGACAACTGGAGACACTTCAGCATCGGTTTGACAACGGTGCCGAGTGTCCTGGTCCCACGGCAGCAAATGGGGGAAAGGCAGACACAGAACCGGGTAAACAACTGCTGGTGCTGGAATTGGTGCCGCCCAGCATCCCAAAAAGGGCCCTACAGGGACTCCGGGGTGAGGGAGGCACCCGGGATGGGACGGGTTAGTGCCACGGCCCCGAATGCCGGCAGGACACGCACGGCGTGGATCACCACAGCTTCACCCTGAAAGGAACAGCCCAGACACAAACCCTGCGGCCCTCAGGCCTGCAGCAACAAGCCCAAGCAAAGGTGCAGCTGGAGGTGAGGTGCCTGTGCCAAGAGGCAGCACCAAAACCCTGCCAGGCCACTAAACAGGGCAGAGAGTCCTTGGGGAGGATCCAGGGAGGGCTGGGGCTCTGTAGGAAAACTGCAGCACCTGGCTGACAGCGGGAGCAAAGGCAGAAATGGGGTTTTATCCACAGATTCCCCCCAAAAAAGCAAGCAGCCTTCATCCCAGCCCGGGTTCCACCGCACCTCCGGCACGTGGAGCTTGTTCTCTCCTCCTCCACGGAACCATCGCTGCTTTCCTCACCCAGTTCAATGCAAAAGGTAAAACCAAGGCAGGAGTTAAAGTCTTGATGAGCCTGAGCTCCCTGGGATTAATTCCCAGAGCCTAACGAGAGGCCAGGCCATCCCAGTTCCATCTGGGGAACTCTGCTGAGCCCCGGGAGCCGCGCCAGGAGCAGCTCCACAAACCCCAGCCCAGCACAAACAAACCCATTCAAACACAAATGGTGCTCGAGGCACCGGCCCAGCCCCAGGACGGGCAGGGGGAGAGCAGAGAAAGCCACAATAAACGAGATTATTATGGATGGCTGCAGATCGGGGCTGGAGAACCCTCTGGCTTCCAGGAGAACACACAAACCCTGGCAGGCTCTGCAGGAGAGAGGGGCCGGTGGCAATCCCAACCCAGAACTGCTCCTGGGCAAGCAGGAGGGGAGGGGAGGCAGCCCTGGCTGCCATTTCCAGCCCGGGAGGAGGAAGCACGAGGCGCTGCCCCCAGGCTCTCCAAAATAGTCCGAGATTTCCCACTGAAAATGCGAGGAAGGAAGCAGAGTGCTTTGAGGCCGGGCCAGGAAAGGCTCCTTGTTGTTTTTGAGTGCAGCCGTGGCCAGCTCTGAACTCCCTGAGCTTCGGGATGAATGTCCAGCACGCTCTGGACGGGTTGGGGTCAGCAGGGTCACCCGGAGAACGCGTGGGGAGAGCCCTGTCCTCGGCAGGGCTCGGAATCCCCTCCCTGTGCCAGCCCGGGAGCACCGAGGTCCATCCTCAAGTGAGGGAAAAACAAACAGGTCAAGCTCTTCCTTAAAAAAGCCAGGAGGAAAGCAGGAATGGGGGTCGAACCTGCTTTGTAGAGCCCGTTTGGCACCTCACTCCCACTGCTGCCGCAGCTCAGAGTGAATCTGGAGCCTGCAGCCACCGGGCCCGTCCTGCCCCTCTGGTGCCCAGAGCTCTCCCTGCCTCTCCCAGCTGGGATCCACCCATGGAAATTGCGAAAGACTTTCAGTTTTGCAGGGAGAGGCCCCCCCAAGGTGGCTCTGAGGCCTAAACTCGGACTTTCAAGTTATTTTGGGGTGTGAGGGAAGGAGGGAGAGTGTTTGCTTTGTAACCAAAAGCTGTAAGAGCTTAAAATTGTCGTGTGGGAAAAGAGGCCGAGAGCCCGGGCTACAAAACTTGCTCTGGAGGCACAACACCCTCACGCTTCGTGGGCTTGATACAGCAAAGCAAACCCAACTGTGTAAACTGGAATATTGGCAGGGAATTCGCTGGAAACGAATCCCCCCCAGCCACAGAGTATTTAACGAGTCGTTTACAGCGAAACCTCAGCCAAGTCCAAGCATTTCTGTCGGGGCTGGACCTTTCTGGGTGTTCAAGCTCGGAGAGGATACCCAAAAAGCCAGGACAGCATCGCCTCAGGGGTGCTGGACATGCAAAACCCTCACTGCTTGCTTGGAAGTGCCTTAAACCAGCACTGGAGTGGCACAGCTCCTGCCAGAACCTCTCGTGTCTGGCCCTAAAGTGACTCCACAAAGTGACTCCCAAAGCTCCTCCTCGGCTCCCCCAGGCGCAAATGGGCTGCAGAGTAATTCCACGGGCTGTGGGAAAAGGGTCAAACCTCCTGGGAAGGGACAGAGGAGGCCCCAGAGCAGCCCTGGGACAGGGGGGCACTGCCAGAGTGCTGTCGAACGCAAAGCAAACCCCAGCCAGGGGACTCGCACGGCCCCAGCAGCCCCTTCGTTAGGGGAGCTCCAGCTCGGGCTGTGCCGGAGATCTACGGCAGCACGGGGAAATAATTCAGCTTTAAGGAAGGAAGGAAAAGCCTCTGAGAGCCACTGCTCCTCACCCAGCCCGGGTAATTATGAGACAGCCACGGCGAGCCTGGGAGAGGGCAGTATTTTACCTCGGAAATGCCTGAGTGACCCAGAAACTGGAGTCCCATTTCCTGAAATTATTTCGCCACTTCAGAGCCCTTGTTTCAATGAAAGCTGCTGCAAACGAGGCATAAGAGCCCTGAGCTGAGCTGGAACATATCTTCCCTGCAAACGTGTGGGGATGGTTTGAAGGGAAGAGCAAAGCCAGGGCTGCCCGGAGTGAGGAGCGGGAGAGCCTCGATGGAAACGAGCACCTACAGATAAAAACCCTGCCCAGGAATTGAAATAACAGAGCCAGGGCAGGACAGGGAGGGACAGGGACCCCACACTGCTCTCCCCATGAAATAAAATATTCCATCCCACCTGTTATTATTCCATCCCGCCCAGGCACTTTCCTTTATTCAGCTTTCAGAGGCTCCCGTGCTTTTGCTGTTTGATGCACGAGCCCTAAAACTCAGAGGGGAGCGAGAAATGTTCCAAGCAGAAGGATTTCCAGAGAAATCCCAGGTGCTGCAGCGAGTTGTTCAAGTGGAGCTGTGTTTTAGGGCAGAGCACAGCCGTGATTTCCTAGGCAGGACTTCACATAACTCAGGTGAAGCTTTATGGGATGAAGGATGAGCATCCTAAAGGGGCTCCTGCAGGGTTTGGGAACAGGGAGGTGCTCAAAAAAAATGGGAAAACAAAGCAAAGTGGGCTGGGAAGGTGAGAGGCATCTCCAGGGAGGGTGAGCATCCCTTGGGGATTCCTCACCACCCCCACCAGACAAGGTCCTGCTCATTAAACCACTGCCACACTTGGGATCTTCCCGACAAAAACCCCATTTGGTCCTGTCTGAGCCCAGATCTGGACACTCCAGGTAGGAGACTGGGAGCTCTGCCATGGAAAAACTCCAAAACCCAATGGAATTTGTGGATAAATTTCCCCAGCTCTGCTCCCACACTTTCCATCTGCCCCCATGCTCTGCTGCAGCTCTGCCCTCACATTTTTAGGAGCCAAATTAATTAATTAATGAATCAACCCCAGGAATCCTGGCACCCAGCTGTCGCCTCGGTGACAATCTGCCTCTGCTCCTCACCCAGCTCTGTTCTACCAACACCAGGGCAAAAAAAGGGAATATCCCTACAGCTGGAAGAGCGGGATGGGCTCCCGAGCCTGACTGCAGATCCCACCACAACAGGGGAGAACAAAACGTCACATGAATTATATCACAGAAATTCACCCTCACTCCCCAAACTTTTCGGGCTCTCCAGCACCAACCGGACCTCCAGAAGCAATCGGCTCTCGGTAATTACCACCATTAATTGCTACCAGCGATTAAAGCCCCGCTGCTGCCTCGCACCAAGGCGAGGGCTTGGGCAGCCACCCAAAGCCACGCCGGGCTCCGGGGCCCCTCTGGACGCGGCTGCAGGGGCTCGGGCAGCGCGGGGGCACAGACACACCCAGCACCGGGGCAGGGGCACGGCCGAGGGCCCCCGTGCCAAGGGCAGCTCTCGGAGCGGGACTGCTGTTCCAAGCAGAGCCAGGGAGCTGCCAGGCAGGGCTGGGAACGCTCTCCAGCGGCACAGGGCTGGGCAGGGCTCTGCTGGCAGGGCCACCCCGAGCCCCCCAAGGGGCGGCCTCGGAATCCTGGAATGCTTTGGCTTGGGAAGGACCTCGCAGACCCCGCTCCTTCCCAGCTGCGCTCGCTCCTCAACTCCAGGCACCACTGAAAGAGCTCAAATGTCGGTTTTTTGGGAGAAGGGGAGGAAAAAGTCAGAGGACTCGGCACTTTAAAGGTTTTAGGCCACAAAGGGAGCTCAGAGAAACCCTGGGCAGGGGCACAAGAGCTTTGTTTGCCCCCCCCGGGGTGGAACAGCCATCAGCACTCCAGGCTCCCCAGGCCCAGCTCCCTCCTGGGCCATTCCCAATCCTTGAAGCCAAGCTTGGAGGGAAGGGGGATGAGCCAAAAACCCCACACTTTAAGCCTGGGCTTAGCCCAGGTGAAGCCCCCTGTGCTGGGGCAGGCCCCAAATTCCCGGGGCTCCAAACCCAACAAGGTTTGGGAGCTTCCCAAACCCACAGCAGGGCTGACTCTGCTCCAGGTGAGGGGAAAGAGGCTCCTGGAAAAGGAGGAAATGGAACCTCAGAGCAAGGAATTGAGCCAAGCTCCCGTGAGCCAAGACTAACTGCAGCCAAAGACGCCGTAAATCCCGGCTCTGGGGAGGGGGAAAACCTGCGAGCGAGCACCCAGCTCTGTGGGCACCTCCAGGGCTGGGCACTGGGAACGCTGCAGCTCTCACAGCTCACCTGGGCACAGGCACAGCTGGGCCAGGCTCAAACTCCAGACAGAACCTGGGTTAGGCCAGAACTTTTTGGGTCTGGGCCAAGCAGATTTGAAGAAGTGGAGACTGTGAAGGACTGAGAGAACCAGGAGATCCACTGAGGATTCCAAGCAGGAATCCAGACAAAAGCTGGGAATGCTGTGCTGGGAGGGCTGACTGAATCCATTTTTAGTCTCTCCAAGCAGCTTCTCCCACACTCCAAGCCCAAGGAGAAACCACCTCTGGCTCCCCACGGCAGCCCAGGCCACTGGGTGAACCCACCCTTCTCGCCCACGATCCTAAAATCCCTGAGAGCCCAAACTGTGAATTCCAAGATCACTTGGAATGCGGAGAAAATAATTGATGAATTCCAGGAAGCAACAGGTCCCCGCTGCTGAAGGCCTCTCACCAAAAGGTTCTTTTCTGGCAGCATTTCCTCCCTGACTGCAGCACAGCTCGGTGCTGAACGAGGGGGGGGAGAGCAGTTTGGGAAATCTGGCCTCAATTCTCAGTGCCAGGAAGGGGAATAGAAAAAAAAAAAGGAGGAAAAAAAAAGAAGGGAAAAAAAAAGAAAAAGAAGGCCCCAAGAAAGTCCGAAGGATAAATAAATCCAAGCAGAGGCGCAGCAGCATCACGTGGGATGCAGCAGAAAACGAGTCCAAAGCCAAATCCAAGCCAGAATCCTTCCCCAGCACACACAAACCACCCCGTGGGCACGAAGCCTGTTCCAGGGAGCCCTTCCAAGCTCGGCTCCAGCACGGAGCAGCTCCCAATGCCCCGGCTGCCTCGTCCCTGGGATGCTGAGAGCAGCTCCCAGGAGGAGGGAAGGAGGATTCCCTTCCTCAGGATGGACACTAAAGGTCATCTGGATGCCACCCCAAAGCCCTGGCTGTCCCCCACCCCCGCTGGCGCTTCCTCTCTCCAACTTCCCCACTTTCCAAAGCGAGGGGATTCCCATCCCAAACCCCCGTTATCCATCCTCTGGCCCAGCTCTGAGCGATTTTGGAAGAAATGGGAATAAAGACGCGAGTGAGAAGCTGGAATTGGTTTTAAGCCACGTCCTTTTACTTTGCCATGTCGCTCCCAGCTGTGCCACGGATCCCACGGCACCTCCTGAACTGCCCCGGGCAGGAAGGGCTCCTGCGCCTGCCCAGGTGGGCTCAGCACCTCCGCGTGCCCCTGACACCTGCAGCTCACCCCAACGAACCCAGAGCACCCCAGGGACCTGCCGGGAATCACTGGAGAAGACCGGGAAATAAGGAACCCCAAGAAAGCAGAAATAAAGCAGAAATTCACGTCAGAAAGGAGCCCTGGGCAGAGCAGGGCCGAGTCAGAGCGAAAGAGGAATTTCAGGAGGGAGGTTTGACACATTCCCGAAGTTTGTGTGAAGCCCTTTCCTCCTCCTGGTCCGAGCAGAGGGAAGGAATTCCCGATCCCCAGGGCTCTGCTGCCGGCAGATTGGGAGAGATTCAGGAAAACACGGATAACAGCTGGAGAGGGGCTGATTTCCTGGGAAAAGATGGAAATAACTGCACGTGGAGCAGTCAGGAGGGTGGACACAACCCCTGGGGAAGTGTCCAGTGTCCCACAGCTCAGGATCACCCAGGGCTGGCACCCAAACCCAGGAATTTTTCCATAGGAAAAGGCTGGTTTCAGCTTCTCAAAGCAGACAGGCCAAGGGGAGACTGACTCCCAACTCAAATCCCAACCAATTTATAGGACCAGGATTAAAACCCTTTTCTGAGAGGTTTTCCAGCCCACAGAGGAACCAGAGCAGGGCTCACCCTTCTCCTGCCACAGGAGCTGAATGTGGCACTGCCTTCAAGGAAAAGAGGATGTTAACCCTGCCCCTGCTCTCCAAACGGGAATCTGGCTGCTCAGCCCACCTCCCACAGACTTCTCCCCCGCGTTTACACACTGCAGCTATTCTTGGTCTCTGCTGAGAAAACCCCAACGCAACAAAAACCCCCCAACCAAGCTGGAATTGCTGCTGGATTCCTCTCCAGACCTGCTTTAGGGACAATTATTTGTGCAGCATTTTGCCAAGAGCTGGAGAACCCCTCTGGATCATCCCCAGAGGAATAAAGTCCCAGCAGGCAGAATAAACTGGGAAGTTCACTGCAGTCGGTGCCACTTTCACATTAACAAACTGGAACGCTGCCCTTAGAGGGACCTGGGCAGGGAAAGAGGAGGCACCTCCACAGGGATGACAGTGGAATGAGGGGAGAGTGACAGGGAAAGGGGCAGGAAGAACCAAACGGGGAGAACCGAGCGTGAACAAGGAGTTTGTGTGGTCACACCTGAGCCAGACAATCCCTGCCCTCAGCAGGGCTGGGGGGCTCCTGGCAGCAGGAACAGCTCCCAGCCGGATCCCACTGTGCCAGGAGAGGTGAGCAGGTGCAGGTTCAGAGTCAGAGCCCTCAGTTCCTGGCGGGAATTAACCCCTGACTTCAGAACAAACTCCTTAAACGCACCAGTTCCTGAGGTGTGCACCTTCCTGCTGCTCCCTTCACGCAGCGCCAGGAGAGTCACCGACCCCCAGCTCCCCAAACGCTCCCCCCGGGCACCCACAGCCCCTCCGGACCCCCCAGCAGAGCCACGAGCACAGACCCCTCCCCATCCCAGAGCACGGAGTCCAACTAATGGGGTTCCTCAGCACCTCAGGGGTTCCGCACAGGACCCCCCCCAAGGCTCCTCCAACCTCTGAGGTCTCACATCTGCCACCCCACATCTCTTCAGGGCCCCCCATGCCCTGCACACTGAAGGGTCTTCCCCATCCACGGCCTCCAAAGACACCCCCCACCCCCAAATTCCCTCTCGTCTTCCAAAGCCTCCCCCCCAGGCCCCTCAGGACTCCTCCTGCCGCTCCAGGGCTTACCCCCAGAATCCTTCTCCCTTTAACTCCCCCCCCCATTTGCAAACCCCCACGGTCACTGCCCCCCTTATTTGCACCCCCCAGCCTTAACCTCCCTCCAGACCCCCCCAATCCCGCTGACTGCCCCCGAAATTCCGGGGTTCTCCCGCCCAGTGCCCTCAGCCCTGACCCCCTCCAGCCCCCCGTGCACCCCAGCCCCCCATTCCGGGCTTCCCCCCAGAGGCTCTCAGCCCCGATCCCCCTCCAGCCCCCCGTGCACCCCCAGCCCCCCATTCCGGGGCTCCCCCCCGGGGCCCCCCGGCACCGCCCGGGCCCCTCGCTGCTCCTGGGCCCCGCCCCCAGGGGCGGGGCTTGGCCTCATAGCGGCGCCCCCTCGCCCACCATTGGCCACCGCGCCCGCCGCTCAGGGGCTGCGCGCGACGCGATTGGCCGGGACGCGCTGTCACTCAGCGCGAAGGCGGGGCGGGCGGAGCCGCTGCCTCACGAAAACTCGGGGAGAGTTGTGGGGGGAGGGGCCGACCGGGGCTCCCACCGCCCCCGGAGCTCCCCGGGGCTCCCCCGCCGCGGAAGCGCTCGGGGAGGCTCCGCTCCCGCCGTCCCGGTGCCGCCGTTACCTGAGGGAGCCGGGCCGGGGCCTCGCGCTGGCGCCGCTCACGCTGGGGCTCCCGCCGCCCCCCCCGCCCCGCGCGCGAGGCTCTCGCGAGACCCGCGGAGCGGTAACGGCGCGGCGGCCAATGGGACGCTCCAGGGGCGAGGCCCCGGCGCTGAAGGGGCGCGGCCGCCACGCCCGCGGGGCGTGGCCAAACAAAGGCCCCGCCCAGGAGGCCCCGCGCGCTGCGGGGGCACCGCGACCCCGGGACACCGGGACCCCCGGGACACCGCGACCCCCGGGACACCCCGCATCCCCCGGGGCACCGGGACCCCCGGGACACCCCGCATCCCCCGGGACACCGGGACCCCCGGGACACCGGGACCCCCGGGACACCGCGACCCCCGGGGCACCGGGACCCCCGGGGCACCCCGCATCCCCTGGGACACCCCGCGACCCCCGGGGCACCAGGACCCCCGGGACACCCCGCATCCCCCGGGGCACCGGGACCCCCGGGACACCGCATCCCCCGGGGCACCCCGCATCCCCCGGGACACCGCGACCCCCGGGACACCCCGCATCCCCCGGGGCACCGCGACCCCCGGGACACCGCGACCCCCGGGGCACGGCCAGGACACGGCCCTCGGGACACCCCGGACACTGTGGCACTCCGGACACAGCCGGTCCTGGTCCCCTGGCACACCCCAAACCCGGACATGGCTGGAGCTGTCCCCCCCCAGCACGTGGGACACCCCAAAGGCCGCTCCTGGCCCTGGACAGCCCGGCAGCCCCTCCAGGCTGAGGTGTCCCGGCAGGGATGGATGGATGGATGGATGGATGGATGGATGGATGGATGGATGGATGGATGGATGGATGGATGGATGGAGGTGACAGCCAGGATGGCAGCCACAGGTGCTCCCGGGGATCAGTGATTTCCCCGTCCCTTTGGGGACACGGCTGAGCTCCGGGTGGCAGCCAGGCTCAGCCCAGAGGGGACACCGCCACCTCCCCGGGGTGACCCTGTGGGGACAAATCCAGCTGCAGACAGGTGACACTGGACAGGGCCACCAAGGAGACACGAGGAGCTCAGAGCTGTCACCAAACCGTCTTTATTCCCTGCCCGGCTGCGGTGGGGCCAAGGCTCCCCCCGGCATTCCTGGCCAGGCACGGGGCCACCGTCCCTGGCCACGGCTCCGTCGCTGTCACCGCCAGCCGCTCTGTCACATGGCGAAGAGGATGAGGAAGGCCACCATGAGGCAGAAGAGCCCCATG